>NC_056525.1:187333769-187377582 GCF_019175285.1 Sceloporus undulatus | reverse complement strand
ATCCCAAGGAAGAAGGGGACTTTAGATATCCCAAGGAAGGAGAGTGTGGGGGAAAGGAAGGAAATAGCCTAGAGGAGGAGTGGTGGGATGCCAAGGGAGAGTGCTGGAAGCAAGCTCCTGTCCCCACAAAGTGGGAGAAGTCAGAAAGAGAGCCTCTGGAGAGGCATGGCGGAGGCTGCACCACCAGGAAAGGTGAGGACACTGAAGACATGGGAGGTACAAGAAAGGCCTGATGCAGAGGGTGTTCACAGGGGAAAGTTGGTGTTAAAGTTGGTGTTAAAGTTGGTGTTAAAGTTGGTGTTAAAGTTGGTGTTAAAGTTGTGTTCCAGTAAAGTTTGAGTACATTATACCAGGACTGGGTTAAGTTTGTTTTGCACATGTTGCAAGCTGGATAAGGAAGCTTCTGGGCAAGATACAGGCTGGTGTGCAGGCCCTGCCCATATCAGGCTTTCCTAAACTCATTACATTAATTAAGTGTCTTTCTGTTTGAAATAGTTATTTTGTGAGTTCTTTCTTTTAATAACTTTTGCTTCTTGTTGCCTGGCCATGCCCTTTTGATCACACTGATGTTACTCAGACACATGCGTTCCAGTTTTCATCTGTGAAATGTTGATGATATGGTAGTCCATATTCAAGATATGCAGAGCATGCCCAACAGAGATTTAGCCCTGCCATTCCAGACAGGCCCAGGGCTGGTGTACAATGTGAGTTAGTGAAAGGCATTCTTAACAGATTAATGTGGGCAAAAAGAATAGACTCATGGTTCACCTTTTATGAAAGTACAGAATTACTGCCAATAGGCAGAGAAATTTGTACTTAAACTTGCTAGATGGGCATAACCAATATGAGCAATGGGAAACAGAAAATGTTATAATACAAGTTAATATGCAGTAAATGCTCATTGTTTTTTTTAAAAAAAAACACACACATTTTAATTCTATTTTTGCCTTGACTGCCATTAATTCGGAAAACTTGTTGGGTTTGTTCACAAGCCTTTAAAAGTATAATTAATAACCTTCAGCAGACATTCAGCAGAAGCAGGCAAAGTTTTGATTGAAGAAAGATTGATTCTTGAAAGTTTGAGTGGTCAAACATGCACTGCATTTGCTGTGCTTCACTGCTATATCCTAGAAAGCATTTTCATTCCACCTAGCCTAATGAGCTTATTAGTAAAAGGCTGAAAGGATCACAGATTGTCTATCAAGAATGACTGTCAGTCACACACTGTTAGAAGCTCTACTGTGATAGAGACATGTGTGCAGAGCAGGGAACAAGTGCTAAAAATGAAGCTTTATTGTCTCCTTCTATGCCAATACAACAGTGTGGAATAAAATGTGTCTCAAAGGGGTATTGTGTCCTAGATGAGGAAGCCTAAAAAATTATATAGAGTCTACTGTTCCTTTCCCCCCTTCTCCATTTTATAGAGTATAGAGGAAATTAAGTCACTTGTAGCAGACAAAATTACAGAATTGCAGGCAGAACTGTATGTACAAACAGACAAGGGCAGAACAAAAAGATTTGAAAAGCAATGTTAGAAACAAACCTCTTTAACATAGGATGTTACATTATACCAAGCCAACCATCTGGATACATAGACCACTATTGTTTTCCCGTTTGGACAGCAGTTCTCTAGGACTGCAGGCAGAAATCATTCTTTTGTCCTCCTTCCTACACAAAAACCTTTTCCAAAGGAAGAAATAACTTCTAATTGGAGGAGGAAATGTATGCTGGGCTATGTGCTAAATATATTAAAAAATAAACATATTATTATAGTCCAGCTTCTGATAAGTCTGAAAGGAAAGGATAAAGTGGTATGCTTGTTGGCAGATCAATCTCAATATGTTCAGTTAGTTGTAAATCACTTCTTCTTTATACTGGAAAAAAACAACAACCTTAGATTGTATAAAATTGAAATACTGATATATTTTCAGTTTAATACAGATTTTCATTTGTACAAGATTGGAATTTGTCTCAGTTTATTCTACTAATAATTGTATCTCCTAGTTTCTATTTCCTAAAATGTTTGTTTGGAAAATAAGGGAAAGTAGATTATGGCTCTGTACAGACTGGTGCTTTGCGCCTACAATCAGTGTGCGGGCACCATGATTGTGCGCACCCATCCATACGGGACGTACAACAATGATGTCTGCATGGCGCAGCACCCAAACAGTGCCTCACCATGCAGATGTCATCGTTGCATGCGAGGGAGCCAATGTCCATCTATATCCCTCCTATGTATGATATCATCTTTCTAAAAATGCTAGAAACTATGGACTATGATCATGTTTTTACTGGAGATTTTAGGGTGAAAACCTCTGTAAGCAAAGCATGTGAAATAAAATAACTTAATAGAACTGTTACAAATCATTGTCTATCATTGTTTAGCAGATACAAGAAATGATAATAAATGTACAGCTGTCACCAGAAACTGTCATCCTGCATTGAAGTTCTCTTCCTCTGTGATGTGATACATGGTAATACTTATAATATAATGATATAATGTATATAATGATATAATGTAATAGTGTTCTGTACTCTTCCATGGCTGTCCTGCATTCCTGGATTCTCTCGAAGTAGAATGGAAGAACTCAGAAGTTTTTGATATCTTACAGTCTATGAGAGGAATGAGAATTGCATTGTATACCAAATCAAACTTTTTTTTAAAATCCAACACCAGGATTTGGGGACTTTGGTGAGGAAGAGAGTGGTGAGGGCAAGATTACACACACCCTCTTCATCTATGGTTTTCCCAATGCAAGGTCAAGACCCATACCCTCATTCTGCCATAAGAAGAATCAAGAAAGGGCAGTCTAACATGCAGGTTGTTAAATTACTTTTTGGCTACCTTTAATAATAAAAGATAACTGGGTGCTTTACAGCATAAAACAACACATCAAAGAACATTAAGTCAGGTAATACAATATCCAGAGTTTAGTAAAGAACTAAGTATCATTGACTAGGAATTTATTGTGAAAGGTATAGTTTCCTAACTAGTAGAACATCTGAATCATAGTTAGTCTGCAGCGGGATCTTACTAAATGATCCCCATGCATTCTTATTTTACAGACTAACACAACTATGTCTCTGAATCATAGGCGGGTTACAAACCGCCACTTGGGATGTCCTCGGGACATCCCAGTTTAAAAAAGGGGCGTCTCTCCCAGACGCCCCTATTCCTGTTACGGACTCTGTCTGTAACAAATGGCGGCGGCCATTCCACACGGCCGCCGCCATCTTGATGTAACGGACGCTGTGCGTCCGCACGTCACGCAGCGCTAATGATGTCGTGAGTGCGCCATTGGCGCCTCGCAGCTTCATGAGTGTGCTGCCAGAAGAAGCTCCATTTTGGAGCTTCTTTTTTGCTCCGTAAGGGAGCCGCGCAGTTTGGCTGCGGCGGCTCCCTTGCAAAACAAACAGCAGCTCTGGGAGACCGCCGCAAAGCGGCGGTTTGTAACGCCTCCCCGTTAGTCATCTTCTCTCTCATTGGAAGCTATTTCACCTTTCTCTCCAAGGAAAGCGGGGAAATCATGGCATGATTCCAAGGGCATGATTGTTACAGAAGAAGGTCCTTCTATAAATAGTCTGGTCCCAAAGTGTTCATTGACTCTCTGTGTGCAGTGGCTGTTTCTGATGACAGCTACATGCTTACAATACCTAGTTTGGCCTCTGAGGGAGAGCAGTCAGTTTTGCTGAATTATCAGATGAAGGTATATATTTTTGATGAATAAAACAACATCTATCAGCAATACACATGTTGAGGTTATTGGACCTTGATTTCCAGAATGTTCAAAATACAGTAATCGTTCAGGGATACATTATACCAGGATGTGGTGTCTTCTCCCCAAATGTTGGGAGAAGATGCCCATTCCACAAATTGACCTTGATATAATACAGTTCTGCTCAAAGTGGTAATCCTGGAACAGTGCCAGTCTGTGAACTATCAGCTGCTGATCTGCTGAGAGTTTGCAGCAAAGAAACAGTTGTAGCACATCAGCACCAATATGGTATCAGTCTTTAGCACACTGGGAAAAGTTTTGCAAGTGCACCATATCAGATAACATGAGAAACATGAATGAATTAATAGATTTTGTGGAGTTCACACTGCTGCTGAAACAGCTGTTACAAGCAAGAGTCTTCTCCCTTTGTGGATGCATTAGTTTATATGAGAAGATATCTAAAGACTGACTACTTATAGTGTAGTAGGACATGCTGATGAGCTAAAAAGCAATAAACAAATGTCTTAAATAAAAACTGTATGCCAGTTCTTTAAAACAGAAATTGGAATCATTTATTGAGACAACTTTCCTATAATTGCCTTCACCCCAAGTTTTGCTTTTAAACAAACGTTTGCACTCCTGTTTGATCTAATTTAATTTCCATTTAATACATTCAAATTCCAAGCATCCCTAATCCCTCTATACATATGTTTTGAATGCCAATCTTAAACAAGTGATAGTAGCTTCTCACTCTGAATAGCTGATCTCCTCTTAAAACCAGGCTCTGTTTGTTGATATATTTGAATGTGATTGTGTCTGCTTGTTAAATGAGTTACTGTTTTTGACACAAAAATGAAAGTGTGGTAGGTTTCCACCTGCTTTACCTCTTGTTATGTTAAACCACCATTGGAGTGACTCTTCCAAACCCTTACAAAAGGAGCTAAGGCCATTTCTTTCTCTCCTATAAAAGCCAGAGGGAATTGACTGCACATCTGGGGGAAAGCAGATTGCACCCCCATGAAAATGAGTCAGCAGCGGATGTGCTTAACCCTGCATTTTAGAGCAGTAGAGTTCTGCCCCATCTGCTGTTCTCAGGTATAATGAAGCCCTGTGTGAGGTTTTTTTTGGGAATAGTCTATGCATCTCATTTCAGTTAATTGGAAAATGCCCTCCAAACTTGACCCACTGAAGTATGCGTACAATGTTCACACAGCCTCTATGAAATAAAGACCTTGCAGGCTTCTCAGTGTTCAAGCCAGGAGAGATAAAAGCAATATACTCTAGATCATTTCGGGGTGGTAGTAGTATCTTTTCTTTCTTGTTCACTGTTTTTTAATGAAGGGATAATGTCTGGTTAGAAAAGCAAGTTCCTGTATAATTCACTACAGCTCTAACTCAAAAGACTGTTTTTTCTTCTTCAGCCATACAGCTCCCATCAAATCAGAAATAGGAAATAGGTGAAATTATAACATGCCTTGAACCATCTATTGTGATTAAAAGTATTGTGAAAAGTTAATTTTTATATTGCCTTTGGGCACTAGTTGTTCAAGCTGTTAACTGCTAGAACAAAAGTGAATGAAATGCAAGAAAAATACTTCGAACATTGGAATAACAGAAGATCAAAAACATTGCTGGAAATTCTAGAAGAGTATTACTGAGAATGAAGCGTACCTCTGGTGAATAACACAGAAAGCTGTGACCATGAAGAAAAAAAAGATATTAAAAACAATGAGTAACCTGGACACCAATAGTCACCCAAAAGTAGCAAAACAAAGAAAATACCCAAGAAAAATGTATTTTTCTTTTGATAATCTGTTTTGCTGTATGAAATATTTTACTCTTGAAGGAAACACTGAAGTAAATATGGAAAATAATTTTTCTGAGTATGAGATTCTAACCAAATTTATCCATTTTGTACTTTTGAGAGTCACTGAAAGACAACATTCAGCTTACAACAGAAAACTATGCATTGGCAAAACTTGCAGAAAAAATATAATACACACAGAATCATAAATATATTTAAATCTTATCTTAAAATTTTATTCGGTCATTGACCAGCAATATAGTACAAAATGCAATTGCAGCAATACAAAACAGAATGTAATTGTATTATTTGTACATTGCTACTTATATAATAAAAACATTAAAAACAGAATTAAGGATAAAAATAGAATGTGTATACATGCAGCTAAAGCAGTGAAGGTTGAGTAGCACAATATATTTCTAGCTCCAATAATTTCCAGATTTTGGCCTGTGTGAGTGACACTTTCTATTAGCCTTCGAGGTTTTATCTCGTCATGAGAGGGCGTATTTTACATATGATGTAGCAAAATTTAGCCACTGTATATACAATACTAGGCGACTGGCTGTTCAAGAGATTACAAACAAGTACAGTGTCTGAGCTTCCTGGGAATTTTTCCAAAAGTGGGGTAATCAGTTGAAACCGGATATCTTTGAAGAATAGGCAATACAGGAAAGTATGTTCAAGGGTTTCAATATCACAGTTATTGCAAGGGCAAAGCCGTGCTTTGAAAGGAGTTTTCTTGTATCTTCTTTCTAAAACCGCTGAAGGGAGGGCATTAAAGCGGGCTAAAGAGAAAGCTCTTCTAAATTTAGGTAATGTAATTTGGAAAAAGTATGAAGCAGGTGACAGCATAGAAATTGATCTGTTGATTAGAATAAGCCCCGGAAAGGCAGCAGTCTCTATCTGTCCTTCTATATCGAGTAATCTCTGTTTTATGGACAGTTTGGCCTGATCGAGATTTAATTCTATTATGAACTCTTTCGATAGGCCTATGGATAATAGTTTCTTATTTATGGCCAATTCCCAATAAGATTTATAGGTATCGGTCAAGATATATTTTGTTAGTCCATCCGGGGTTTTATTTAGTTTGAGCCAATAGAATAAAACATAAATCCACATACTTGTTTCAATTTTACTGACTCCAGCCTCTCTTCTCAATACCACGTTGGGAACACTACTACCAACTTGAAAGATTTTCCTTAAAAAATTTGTTTGCACCCGTTCAAGGGGCATAAGATCATTATAAGGGCCCAATTGAGCGCCATATAAGAGTTGTGGTCTGGTCTTAGCCTGGAAGAGTTTAATTGCTGCTGGAATAAATTGAGCTCCCTTAGAAAAAAAGTATTGTTGGATTGCATTAGCTGTTTTTTGTGCATTTTTTGAAACGTATTCCAAGTGTGCAGTTCTATTACCCGTGGCCTGTAGCACAATTCCCAGGTATTTGAATGTCTTAACCTGTTCAATAGTTTCTTTTCCCAGTTTCCAATTTCTTCTTCTGGGTTGCTTAGAGAAAGTAATGATTTTAGTTTTAGAACAATTTATTGTTAATCTTTCTTCACTACAATAAGTGACTAGTGACCTCAGAGCTCTTCTTAATCCGATGGGAGTCAGAGATAATATGACAACGTCATCGGCATAAAGAAGTAGATTTACATGTCTATTTGTCATTTTGGGAGGGTGGAAGGAGATCTTATTCAAATGGGGAACTAAGGAATTTATATAATTGAACAGAATAGGGGCTAGAACACATCCTTGTCTAACTCCGATCTTAACTTGGATTTCTTTGGACATATGGCCTGCTGAGCTACATCTCACTTTCAGCCGATTATCCTCATGCAATTTAATAAGCAGGAGGAGTAGCCGTTTGTCAATTGAACTATTCATAAGTTTTTCCCATAATCTGGATCTGGGAACAGTATCAAAAGCAGCTTTAAAGTCTATGAAAGCTGCGTGGAGCAAGATGCCCATTTTGGAAAATTTTTCTATCAGATGTTGTAGCAATAATACATGATCAATCGTTGATCATCCTGCTCTAAATCCTGCTTGTTCTTCGTTCAAGATGTTCTCTGACTCAAGCCAATCCATTAATTTAGTTTGTAGGTGTTTAGCATACATTTTGCTAATTTGGCTCAGCAAGCTGATTGGTCTAAAATTAGATGGATCACTCCTTTTACCTTTTTTGTATACAGGGATTATGATAGCAAATCCCCACACAGGAGGAATCATGGCCGACCTGTCTACGGCTGTAAAAAGCGTGGAGAGCACTGGCAGCCACAAGTCTAAATCATTTTTTAGTATTTCACTGGTGATAAGGTCCACACCAGGGGCCCTCATATATTTAAATATCCTGAATGGTCAAATATGAATGGCAAATGCATACAACTGAAAAATATGCACACATATACTTTGGCCAATGGAAAAATGCATACAAAAATGCAGGTATTTGGAAAAGGTTATAAATAAATGTGTACATTGTACAAAAGGCATACAGAAAATGTATAGGAATTTTCATGTGGGAAGTAAAAGCAATGTATCACAAATTGTAACAAAGAAAGCACACACCAGACATAAGATTCAAATAAAGGAAATGAAATCAAGACTTGAGCATTTTTCACAGCGCTATATTCAATAAAGTGAGGGGGTACTTTGTATAGCTACAATATTTACATTTTCTCAGAAATACCAAAAGTTGAAAGAAAGGTCATTAGATATCACATGTGGGTCTTTTGTTGCTATTGTTACTACATTCCACAGGCAGTTTTGCAACAATAATCACAGTCTGTATTTTTAAGTGTGTTCCCGGATACATTTAAACCTCTGGCTGCATTATAACATTTGGAGAAATGTCAAGTCGTGACGACAGCTAAGTTTCTATGTAGTGATTAGTCCAAATTGTGTAGATCAAGTCATTTTAATTAGGAATCCAGTAAAATCAACATCCTCCTGCATCTCAGCTCCTGTGAAATATACTCAATGCTAAATGTGGTTTCTTTGCACTCAGTGATCAAATTAGACCAGGTATAAGAAACATTATTAGGAAGAAGGTTATCTTTAAAAACATATAGTGGTTATTTAGGACTATGAAAAGTTCATACTATCCTAGACAATTGAATATCAGGCACCAAGGAACTACTTTAGGGGAAATGATGCCTTATGGATGAACAGCAATGCTGGGGCCAAATACAACCACCAAGAATGTATTTCCAAGAGACAGGAGAGTATTTGCCCACCTTAAACAGGAATGAACCTATCTGCCCAACTTCTCACAACTCTCTGTAGTGGCATTGGTTGGGGTGGTCCATTCACAGTGTAGAATTGTTGTACATCAGTTCCACTTTACCTGCTATGCTCCCATCCTATGGCATTTGGGAACAGGTAGTCTAAGAAAGGGCATGAAGAATTCTCAGCCAAGATCTCTCCAGTGCCTCACCAGACTACAAACTTCAGGATTCCATGAGATGAAACCATGACAGTTAAAGTGGATTCACAGAACTAGACATGTATTGTGTGAAAACAAGTTGGTCACCCCTCAGCTAGAAGAATTCGTCAGTGTAGCAAGCTTTATCATTTAGGGCCACATATGGGCAAAAGGTAGAACTGAGTGATATGAATAGTATAGAAAGAAATAATCATGGTAATGTACTTATTCTTAAAGTCAAACTGGATTTTCTTCCCCTATCTGAATATACACTTATTGTGCCTGACAACGTTGATTTTAAGTAACTATGGCATATGGGCCTCACTTAATAAATCTAACAATAGGAAATAATAATAACTTCTGAAGAAAAGTAAGGAAAGATAAGGGGGAAATGTATCATGCTGATAAATAAAATTGCATTTACTCATTGAAAAGACCACCCATAGCTTAATGAATGGGTAAGAGTTTCAATAAAATCTGCATCATATACAAGTTTTATATTTAGCTCACATAATAGGAAGCAAAACTGAAAATTTCTAGTGCCTGTTTTTCAAAGAAAAAATAATCATAGGGGGCATATTTGCATTCAGGTTCAACCTTATTAGTCAGTTCCTGTCACAGTTTTTCTCAGAATGACAGACACCAGGGTTAATTGTTGTTACTAACACCAAGACTTTGCTCATGTCAGTGGATTTTTTCCCCTTCAATATACTCCTCCTCAAATTATAATCTCACCACTTTGGCTTCAGGAGAGGTATTGTGAGACATCTCTTCAACCTAGCCATTTAATAAAATCATCATCATCATCATCATCATCATCATCATCATCATCATCATCCTGTGTTTCTCCCAAAATTGGGACTTCAATGTTATTTTAAACTTTTTATGAACAGCATATCCAGTGATTAGAAATGCTGAGATGCAGTACAACAGCATCAGGAGGGCTACATGATTCCTACCCTTGTTCTAAAATGATACTATCTAGTCAGTCACTCTTAATGGTGGTCCTAAGTCTCATAACTTTGTGTTGGTGAAATGGAATTGAGATGTCATTAAAGTGTAGGGTCAGTTCATAAGGGATTCATCTTACTCATTGTAAGCCAAGACTCCTTATTGTCAGATACTCCTTTTACCCTATTTGTACCCAGTTTTGTAATGACACGATAATAATTTAAAAAAATCATCTACTGATCATGAAAAGTACAGTTTGCAATTATTTTGGTATCAACAGACATTTTAAGACTGAAGCCACTAATGCCACCTTTTCCTTAAATTTCATGTTTGGGAAAGCTGGAAATGGACACCAGAGGAAATTTGACTGTATCTGATTAATAATGGGCTTCAACTTAAATGAGTTACTTGATCCAGGATCAGGCTGAAATATGTCCACATTAATTCATCCTGGAGCTTATCACATTAACTTTAAAACCAGCTCAAGCCTCCCAGGCTGCAGCCGTGACACGGGATGGAGGTGGGGATTATTGCATGCTAAATCACTGCCTAATCGCTGGCCACCATCAGTCCAGGTTCCAGTATTCATGCAATAAGATCCTTAATTTATGAATGAAGCCCAGTGGATGTCATCCACCACCATTACCATGTTAAGCTACCTGACTGAAGGCAGCATGAAAATAGCTGAGCCCAAAAATCAGTCAAAATATTTTATTGCAGATATTTCTTCTCTATTTCATCTTATGGAATACACTTTACATATGGCATGAAATGTGTACTAATATTGCAGTCCTATGCATTTAAAAAAACATCCTCTGTTCAGTAAATCCTTCTCATTAAGTTTGTTTTGAATTGTAATCTGATAAGTGTGTACATGTACTCTTATTTAGTTAATTTATCTTTTTCACTTACTCTATGGAGGAAGCTTCTGGAAAGTTTTCCATACTACATAATTTTGTATGTTTAGAAGAAACAAATAAAATGATAGCCATTAAATACAAGAGTGCACTAACAAGTGGAAATAGTAAATCCATGAAACCATTTTCCTCTTATTAGTGTACATGTAATGGACGTTTCCTTTACCTAACTCACTAAATAGGAATTATGCTCAGAAATAATGGATTATAAAGACATTCTATAGGATTCTACAAATGGCAAAATGATTATCTCAGATTTACAATATTCTCAGTATTGTACAGTGAACCTCAAATGTGATGTGTATATGTTGGTTGGATGAAACCTAATGAGTATATTGATCTGTCTCTAGCCTTTCCAGAGAGTTACAAACTTTTGTTACACAGTTAATAAGCACACTAATAGCCATAACCAATCACAATTCATGGATTGTTAAGCACATAGTATATGAATGCTGTAACCTACTAGAAGGGGTTCATTAGACTTCTGTTGAAGGGAGCATTTACATTGTGAAGAAGTTATCACCATCAACATATTGTTTGAAACCACTTCAAAAATAAATTGGCTACTTTGTAACTCTAGTGGAAGTACAAGCAAGTTTGATTTAGTGATCAGCAGGTGCTGGGAAAATATACTAGTGTCTAACTGTCCTGTCAAAAATATGTGTGGCATTATTACAGTACTATCATTATTTCTCTTTCATGTGACATAATTTTACATATATAGATCAGAAATGCAGACTTTACTTATGAAGATTAGCATTTTATTATAGAAAACTATGTATCAAAAAGCCATATTCAGATGCTTAAGAACTGGACAACCTAGACAGCTAAGGAAATGACTATCCTAGTTCTTATTCACCCACAGTCATTTTCATTTCCCTATAACTGTTTGGGGGAGATGGTTGTCCAAATGAGAGAGTCTCCTTTATGTTTGAAGGCTCTCACATACAGAGGCAAGTCTTCTCTTTCCATTGTCAGCCTCCAGATGAGGAGAGTGATGGAAATCCACAAGGAAGCAAGGAGACATGTCTGACCTTCTTTCTGTGGTTGAGAAATCCTGTTTAGAAAAACAGCTGCCAAATTCATCCATCACTTTATTTATATCCCTTCTTTTCCCAGTGGCTTACAAAGACAGATAATATAAAATATCTACCAGGTCTTGGTTTAAATAAATTCCAGTGAATGCTGGAGCTCATCAAGACTATGGCTATTCTTAACATTATTGTTACACTTATGAAAGAGACATGTGAGAGGATACTACACAATGAAGTTTTATTATTAAAATTCCTAACATGGTTTGTCCTATAATTTGAAACCTTCTTCAGGGCCTTTTTAAAGAAGGCCTCAAAATATTGTTTTGCTTTGCTTAATAATGTGATTTAAATGTGGGATATAAAATAAGTACTTTGAGGAGAATAAATACATACATTTGTTAGTTAATGCACAGAGACAAGCAAAAGTCTCAGATGGAAATTGGAAAGGAATAATGACACTTAAACAGTTAGGCCAATAGGGATGGTGGAGGATATGGTTGACTAAGGGGCAGTACAGATGGATGGCTCTGTGCTGCCCATCTTTGCCCCATGCCTGTGCTGCAGTATCCCCATGCTGCAGCACAGACACACTGCAAAAAAAGAGCTGCCTAGAGTGCCTTTTTTTTGCCATGCCAGAAGCAGGAAGGGGCGCCACCATGACGCTACTTCCTGCTAGCGACATCTGGTCACTGTACGACAGCAGCGGCATCACGACTGCCCTCGTATTGATGGGAGGCCGCAATGATGCTGGCCTCTGTACATACTAGGGCCCAGGAGTGTGGGGTTGCAGCGCTCTCCTGAACCCTAGTATCGGCAGCGCCACGCTGCTTTCTGGCAGTGTGTACTGGGCCAAACTTATTAAACTCATGCACAGATTATTGTTCAACAAGAGAAAGACATGGAAATATATGAACAACTATTCAAACCCTCACCACAGCTGTTTCAGTGTTTTGCTACTAATAGTTATATCTAACCAATGAAGAAAGAGCTGCAAGAGATAATTGACTAAAATTCCATTGACTTTACATTATCTCTTCCCTTAGACACTGTGACTGGAGAGTACAGACGAGATTGTTGCACCAGATGGAATTTTACACCATACCACCTTAGAATTTTCCTTTTATGGTAACAATGAAATGTATGGTTGTCTCCCACTTACTTTTGATTTCCAGATCATTGTACAGTCCAAATACCTTCATACTGGGCCATTCCATGCTGGAACCAAATTGGGCTAATGAGATTCAATATGGCACTGCTACAAATCAGCTGAAATTGACCTTATTTGCACCAGAATTCATGATTTGGGCAAATCAGTTGCAACAAACTAGCTAACACTATAACCTCTACTTTAATATGATACATAATGACCAAGGTAGGGATTACTAGGGCTCTGAAAACTACTTAGGGTAGTGAAGCAGATTTGAGTGACGTCCCTGTAAAAATGTAATGTCTAGAATGAATTCAAGCAAATAAAGACAGAACTTCAGGTTTAGGCAAACAGGAGTAAGAATACAATGAAAGCAGGGACATGAGCACATCGATGAGAACAGCATTTTATATTGAATGGAGAGAGTAAGCAAGAATGAAAGCTATAAAAGAAGTTACAGTACACTAGATAAGATGACAAGACCAAGTATTAGCAGTGGGCATAGAGTTGAGTGCCTGGCGTTATTGAGAAGGAAGTAATAGATTTTAACTGCTTTAGTGGATGAGGTGAAGGACAGTGAGAAGTAAAATGGGACTTCAAAATTACATTTCTGCTAATATGAGGAAATACCAACTCCTTCAGCATACAGCATCAGAATGACAGTTCCACCATTTTCATCTGCCACTGGTCTCTCATTATATTAATTGCTCCAAAGAAAACAGGAAGTATGAGGCAAAGGGCCACCTCACAAATCTCTTTCACTCCTTTCCCAATTTGCCATCTTTTCTGGTGATGCAGAAGTCCATCTACACTGCAAAAATAGTGCAGTTTGACACAACTGTAAGTGCTGTAGCACTACTTTATGTAATTCTGGGATTTGTAGTTTTACAAGGTCTTTAGCCTTCTCTGCCAGAGTGCTGGTGCCCCACAAAACTACATAACCTAGGATTCTGTAGGATGGACCTACAGCAATTAAAGAGGTGTCTAACTGCATTATTTCTACAGTATAGATGCACCCTATGACATAGAACAAGTGTTATTTCTTTTTGAAAAGAAATAACAACATTTAGTCTAAGATTGTGATGCTGTCCCCAAAGAAGGTAATATTCTACAAAAACTGTTTCCAGTGCCTGCATAATGCATGGCAGTATCCTTTTAAAAAAATAAATAAATAAATCTTTCATTTATATTCCGCTCTTCTACCATAACTGTCTCTCTGATTTCAGGTTGCTTGAAATTATTTTTTAAACAAACAATGGCGCGTTACAGACCGCCCGTTTGGGGCAGCCTGTATCCGGCCCTTTCCCCCACTGGATCGGGGCCTCAGCTGCCACAGTGGCAGCCTCTGAGACCCCAATCTGCCACTTTCCAGGCTGCGGGGAAGCGGCAAAAGGCCGCTTCCCCGCAGCCTGGAAAGGGGTGTCCTTCAGGCCCCAAGGACACCCGATGGTGCCAGGGACGTGGAGAAAGGGGCTGCTCGGCCCCTTTCTCGCTGCGCCAGCAACGCAAATCATGGAAGGAGCTCCAAAATGGAGCTCCTTTTAGGGCCGCCGAAAGAGTGCCCCAGGCGCCCTCACACGGTGTGAGGACGTCACTTCCGCAAAGCCCCGTTTAGAGGCGGCGCGGTGGTGACGTCCCCATGGTGGCGCCTGTGTGCATAGGGCACCACCATTTTGTACGGACTCAGTCCGTACTAGGGTTAGGGGCATCAGGAAGTGACGCCCCTTTCTAACCCTAATACGCCCCTTCCTAACCCTAGTACGCAGTATAGGCGCATCTGTAATGAGCCAATATTATTCACACGTATTGTGACCATTTCTACTTCCCAAATTTTAGGGATTTTCTAAAAAGGACTAAAACCAAAGTGTTCTTTCAGTATTGAAAAGATCCATGTTGGTTTCATCCTACCACCTCTTTGAAAAGTGTCACAAGATAACAAGTGAAGGACACTGTGCCTTGGTAAGCCAGCATTACTTTGAAGTCTCTCTCTCTCTCCATATATATATATATATATATATATATATATATATATATATATCAACCCCAAACAAAGCAATTTGAGAGATGTTTCTCCATCTCCATTTCTGAGGCTGACAATTTTGCCTAATGACATGATAGTTCTGGGATATGGACATCTGTGCATTAGAGATTAAGCTGACACCAACAAATTCTACTATTATGCATATTTAGCCTTTCCTCCTGTTGTTTCCAAATGATAGAATGGTTCCACAGCAAGGCTTTGTGTTAACACAGAGGATCAACCCACTAAGAAATTAGGTCAAACTACTAAAAATTGCCATCTGCTAATGGGCCTGTAACTTCAAAATCAGTGAGCTATGTTGCTAAAGAAATATATTAGTTAAGCTGCACTTTCTGGAAAATTTTCTGGAGCTTGAGCTGAAATTATTCCTTTATGAACATTTTTTAATACTATTGACTATCCTCTCCCTCTTCAGTGATTTTGTTTCAGTGATTATTTCCCAGGGTCTGAAAGAGTCTGAAAGAGTTATTCTGTAAGACATATAAACATACAATACAATGAAACAAAAACAAAACTATATATAATACCAATGAATACCTTTGTTCACACCACAACATATAATATTTTATCTACATTTGCACCAATATTATGAGTTAACCATAATGGTGAAATAAAGATTTTGTAAGATGCAAAAGAAGTAACATTTCATGAAACATTTCACAAAAAACAAAAACAAAAGTTCAATAAAAGATATATTTTATCTATCCTAAATCACTGCTTTTCATCCAAAACTTGAAATAGGACAATATATTCAGGGCAGAATTTTCTCTTGCTCAGGAGAGAGGCAGAAAGGTCTGTGGCCACCAAACAACCAGGGAGGTAAGACCATAAAGGAAAGAGAAAAGGTACTGAATCACCCTAGTGGGGTAGCAGGTCTCACCAAGAGGATTATGCTATCAACTGTAGAAGAGATGAGGGAACTATGGTGCTATTAGATGGAAGAGGTTTATACTTCCCATATCACCAAAAGCCTTAAAGAAGACTTCATCAGTTGGAATACTAGTATATCCTCCTTCTGTCACATCCTAATTGCCTATGCTATATCACTAGACTTCTGGTACAGCAGAGCAAAGACGTAGAAGCTTACTGCATGGGGGATAAAACGTTCCCCGATGCATTACAACGAGCACGAGCACGGGTGCGTGCAGAGCGTGATGGGAACCTGATGGGGCCCAGAACGTGACTTTACCGCACAGGGAACGCCGCCACTGCCGCCACGCGTTCCCATCGCATTCCCATCGGGTTCCAGGGGGCGCCATTTCTGGGAACTGTTTCGAAACAGTTCCCAGAAATGGCGTCCCCTGGAGCCCGATGGGAACCCGATGGGAACCCGATGGGAACGCGATGGGAACACGATGGGAACGCGATGGGAACGCTTGGCGGCGGCGGCGTTCCCTGTGCTGTAAAGTCATGTTCTGGGCCCCATCGGGTTCCCATCACGCTCCGTGCGTGCCCGCGCTCGTGCACGTTAGAATGCATTAGGGAACGTTTTATCCCCCGTGCGGTAGCCTTCATTGTCTCCTCCAACAGGCATCATTAGCATTATTCTATTTGGATCCAAATCACAAATCAGGTTTGTGGTTTGTATACTTGTACATTTCTATGGACAACTACATGTTAAATTGTTCATCTGAAAGTGTTGATGTACCATCTGATGCTTTTACATTGCAAAGAATACCAGCATTAAATGGTTAATTAGGACTGGTAGTCCATGAGACTTGCAGACAAGCAGATTGAGCTGGATTGTCCTTCAAGGATAAGGTGGACTGATGTTCCAACTGACTCATGTCCTAAGAGTTATTGGGTCCCAAATTAGAATAAAAGCAGTACAGAAACAAATAAATAAGAGTAAGAATTCATCTTTTTGTATTTTCATGAGAATTGGAAACATGATTTGCCATTCTATTAATTGTTTATCAAAAATTATTTAAGTAGCTTTCTTGGTTGCTCTTCATTTTATGAGCATGTGTCTGCTGACAGATTAAAATGCTTGTTTGGCATAGGGTTGCAGAAATAGCGTTAACTTTCACTTCAGTGGATTTAATATCAGTTCTAGCTTTAGGGCATGCAGAGGGTAGCTTTATGCCTAAGGGCTGATGTCATGACTTTTTCTTAATGGTGCATGTCACCAGTGTTAGTGGGGTGTATGAATTTTGTAAATATTTTCTTCATCTTTTCAATGGCAAGGATGGCAGAAATGTACATTTCCCTAAAATTACTGGATTATACTTTACAAATATCTCATATTTTATTACATATTTATAAAGTACCTAGAGTATCAAGAAATAAAATCTGCCAAGGAGCCGTTTCACTGAAGCCTCAAGAAAACAACACATCACACAGAAGCAATACATAGATTAAACTCCTGGCCATTTGTGTCTTGTAGCAAGCCCTAATGTGTCATTGTCCCTCATTCCTTTTCTTTTATAAAATTAAAATAATGATGAAACATGAGTGAATGATTTCTCCTTTAGAATACTGGTATTTAACTGCAATATAAATATAGTTAAAATCCACTTTTCAAGCAGTTTACATATGAAATAGATCTTGTTTAGTCAGGCTACATCAGATCAATGTTCTAATTAAATATTTGAGAACAACTTTTCTACTTTGTAGATTTCATTAAAATGTACATCCAAGTCTAACTATAAATGGACAAGTTCTACTATATGACAAAATCATCAAGAACTGATGAGATCTATTTAGGACCACCGAGTTGGAAGGAATCAAGAAACATTGACATCTAAGCTTTAATTACAAGAAGAACTTTGCCTTCTCCACAGTTTAGCTCAGAGAACTCATTAGTAAGAAGAAGGCATGGGCAATGGCATGTAAGATAGTAACCAAAATTACTCAGTTAATTATATCTTTGTCATTTATTGATGTTGCTTACGTTCAGCATCTCAGGACACTATCATGAATCTACCAGATCCTTCCAAGAACATATCTGGAGTGTATTCTGTTTGTTGGAAGCCAGTTAGGTGTAGTGGTGTTTGAGCATTGTTACTATGATACTGGAGACCAGGGTTTGAATCCTAGCTCAGCCATGTAAAATCATTAGGTGACCTTGGGCAAGTCACACACTCTCAGGCTCAGAGGATGACTATTGCAAACTCTGTCTGAAGAAACTTGCTAAGAAAACCCCAATATATCTTAGGACACTTTATACCTTTGGGTCACCATAAGTTGGAAATGACTTGAAGGCACACAACAACAAAACATTCTGCCTGTCGCATTGTTTTTTGTTTGTTTTGTGACTGGGCATATTGTCTTTGATCTATTAAATTGTATAAGAATAGAGGAGGGTTTTACGAGTAAGGGCAATGGGATTTGTGGTGCTAAGTAAAATAATTGCTTAGCTAGTTAAAGAACAGATATCTGTGGGAAGCTGGTAGCACCAAGATCCACCAAGGGCAGCCATCTGAGCAACTTGAAGGGGCTTAGAAGAGAAGTGTGGACAAAAAGGAAAAGGTGAATAACATTTCTCTAAAAATGTTTTGGTTTGTGAACAAATGGGGTGGGAGAGCCCCCAGTTTTGTGGGGTGGGCACACTGCTAAATCTATGTAGGGGTTTGGAGACTATGGCAGTTCTGTCTGCAGAAATCATACTATTAACTTATCTGCTTACGGAAATAAAATTTGCTGTTCAAATACAGAAGACTGATTTACTGACCCAAGGGGAGTGTGCAGTTCTTGACAGACACTTAGCCACAATATGAGGTGAATTGTAGGATCCTCTGAGTTCCTTAACAGTTTAGATTTAAAAATGAAAAAAAAAAAACCCTGGAAATATTTGAAACATGATTTTAAAATATGTTTCTTGAGTTTTGATAAATCTCTGCAGAATATTTATTTATTTATTTATTTGATTTATAGCCCACCTTTCTTCCAAAATGGGATTCAAGGCTGTGCATTCTGTGCAGGAACATTATTTTCTGCATACAAATTTCTGTTTTTTTGTGTTGAAAATGCTGTTTTTTTAAAGCAAAAGCACCATATATGAAGTTTGCACAGAATAAGTCCTGAACTGCAAATAACCTTCTTGTTTGAAAAAATTTGCTACAATTACTTGTTGCTACCTTCAAGAAGTAAATTAGAGAATAATAATATTGCTACTTAGTTTCAACTGAAGTCAAGGAAGGACTTCTAACCATCTGGTTTCTGCAATGGTTGTTCCAGAGCGGAATCACTGGTCTAACTGTCACTGAAGAAACAATGCAGTTTGACACTGCTTTTAATTGCTATGGTTCAATGTCATAGAATACTGGGATTTGTATTTTTTTTTTTTTGTGGCATCAATGCTCTCTGACAGAGAAGGCTAAATATTTCACAAAATTACAAATCCCAGAATTCCATAGCATTGAATCATAGAAATTAAAAGCAGTATCAAACTACATTATTTCTACAGTG
Source organism: Sceloporus undulatus (assembly GCF_019175285.1). Lineage (NCBI taxonomy): Eukaryota > Metazoa > Chordata > Lepidosauria > Squamata > Phrynosomatidae > Sceloporus > Sceloporus undulatus. The sequence continues at coordinate 187,358,144 of NC_056525.1, read as the reverse complement.
AAGATTAGACCACTGTCTCAGTCCTCCATTTCCTTAATATCTTAAATTCTGTTATGACACAATCCAGGCTTTTCCAGACATGGACAGAAAACAAACACCACTCATATGGGCTTCATATGGGTCATGGTAGTAGCTCCTGGGGAAGGCAATTAAAAAGTGTAAAACTCATGAAGAAAGTATTTGAACACTCTCCACTTTTGTTCAAATGTATTATTGGACCAAATACAGATTTAAGTCTGGGAGAGATCACCTATCACTACTTTTATCTCATTGTGAGATGGAAATAGCCCGAATGTTAATTAATTTCACTGAATCTGGACATAACTAAAGCAGTGATTAATGTTTTATCAGCAGTGGTGTTTATTTTAAATGTAAAGTTAAGCATAGAGCCTGTGTTGAACTGGGAGCATTGGGAGCTTATTTCCCATCTTCATTTTTGCGAAGTGTGTGTACAGGCAGGGGGCAGATAACAATTTTTGTTGGGTTCACTGTAAGAGGAGCCAACTCTGCATACTGTGCAAAAGCAGTAAGATGTCCATTACTCCCTTAACTATAGAATGAAAGAATAACAATGTGACGTTGCCAATGCCACATTCAAGATCACATGCAATTAGGCCTTTAGAGATCACAAATCATCAGTAAGTGCAATACATATGAAAGGAATATTGTAGAGCTTTAAACATTTAAAGCCATTTTAACAGGGTGGAGTTTCCCAAATCTCAGGAAAATTCTCCACCTGGGAGGATAAACCAGTTAGAGTTGTTACGTGTACTGTAATGGGCTCCTGGTAATTTCATCAGGAAATTATCAGAAATACATTCTTCACTGTCTTTTCTGTAATATGATTGGCAGCCTGAATATTTTTATACTTGTACCACAAAATCCTACACATGTTTATACAAAAGGATATCCCACTCGCTTGAATGGGATTCAGATGTGCCTAAAATTTCATCTTTTGGCCAATTGCCCCTTTTGTAACCAGTGCTTGAGCACACTAATGCACCCCCTGAAATCCCCTCTTACTTGGAAAATGTCAGTAAACTTAAAACTGCAAAACAAAATTACTCACAGCCTCACTTTGTTGTTACCAAGGTCTCCTTTATCATGCATCACCACTTAAATTATAGCCATTTGAATATTTTTACATAATCTACATCAAGCAGAATTTAGAAGTAGTGCAAGTTGTCTAGAAGAAAAGAAAAAACAAGCCATGACGTAATAGACAAACTCTCTTCCCAGTACTCCTTTCTATGCATCACCAGTGTGGAGCTTTAATGTTGAGACCAACCTTTCCATCTGGTAAGTTTTGGAAGCAGAAAAGAGAAAAGTGTGCTAAACCAGGAGAATGCATGTGTGGCAAAGGATAAGTGGAAGCCAGCTGAAACTATAAAGGAGATCAAGCAAGTGAGCGGTCTTTATGCCTGGCCTTCATATCCAAGTTAAATTGCCTCAGGACAGTGATCTTGTGGAATAAATTCTTGGCTTACAACAACATTTGGCTTCCTCCAGAAGGCCAGTACTGCCAAGAGACATTAAGCATTCACATCTAAAAACGTTTTGCAGGTACCAGGCTGTGCTCTCTCCTTGTGTTGATGACAATTTAATAGTCCACTAGAGAGACAACATACAGCGAGGGAGGAACAGGGGCTGCTAGTCAGCTGTTTCTATATTGAGGGTGTATCTGTGGCAGAACAACAATGGAATTTTTCTGCATAAATTGTTGGATACTTCTCCAACCCATTAAAAATTAGAGCTTGAGCAATCAAACAGAGACATCTGGTCAGGTTACCTGGAATATCAGAAAGGGATATAAAGATAAACCTGGGAACTGGACAAAAAATGATCAAACAGTTCTAGGGTACATAATGCTTATCATGAGGACATGATCTGACAGATGACCACTCTAAAAACATGTCACATTTCAAGCTGTAACTAGTTTGTTTCCCATGCAGTTTTGGAATTTGGCTCAGTATTCTCTTCAGGGTGTTATATCAGTATACTTTACTTGTCATTAGATATTTTACAGGTTTCAAAGAATTAGTTTTCTTTTTAAATCTTCGATATCATGAAGTCTGAACCAAAAGGACTCAGGCAAGTATTGCCTATCATAACTAATAATGATAATTAATTTTGACTTATTACTAAATAATTAAAAATACTTAGTGGTGAAAGAGACTGCCCCTTCTGAAAATGGATTGGGGCTGTGGCAACCTCATGCTGTGGCCCCAATCTGCCTTTTTGCTGGCTGAAAAAGGAGCACCAGAGAGCCGCTCCATTGTGTGCCACCAAAAAGCTGGCGTTTCCTGTCCCGCCGTGGACAGAAGCCAGCTTTATGGTATGATGGCAGTGTCTGCCATGCAAATGTTCCACTGCCAGAGCGCCTGGAAGCTGGCCCACGTGTGGGCAGCCAGGCACATGGAAGCTGGCTTCTGGATGGCTTCAGAGTATGCAGCCATTGGGATGTCGATGCAAAGGGGCAGTCTGTTTCACCCCTTAATTTCACTTGGGTTTGAACCAGTATCTTAACCTGAACCCAATACTGTTTCTCCATTCCAGTGGTCATTTAGCCAGTACCAACTTTGTGGGTAAGAAAATTCTTAGTTTCCCCTGTGCCTTTTCTTTTATCTTCCACTTCTGTGCTCATTCAGGCTTCCTTTCTCCCCTCACCTCTGTGCATTTGCATATTATTTGCTTGATATGCAGACAACAGAGTTGATCAACACACATAGATGCATGCATGCAAACACACACAAACACCAGCAAATTGCACTCAGAATCTTCATAGATAAGAAACATAAGACTGGCTATCAATTTCTTTGTAGCTAACATATGGTGACATAACTTGTATCTCATGGTGTTCTGTGCTGTCCCTATTATTTCTTTTCTGTGTCTCCTTTTCTTCCTCACAGAGGTTTTGCACGCATAAGACCTGTAGAGATGCAGATGTTGAATGCTGAACTTCCCCTATTATAGGGATCCCATAAAGTTTGGAACAGACAGTTTTATCTTTCAAACATCATCTATGTTTAGAGCCATTCCACATGGCATCTGCAAGATAGGAATGGCCATATTGGCATAGGATTGCTGTAAGAATGAATAAAGTGTGATCTGAACAGTGCTTTTTATAGTAACTCCTCTCTGCCCCATAGATTAGGACATATAGTTTTGGAATACAATTCCCAGAAAACCCTCACAAACATGGCTATTATAGGATAGAAAGTAACACATTACAATTTAGAATTTTATGATCAAAACAGCATTTTGATCAACAGCATTTGTTCTTTCAAACTTGGGCCTGATACAGATGAGCCAAAAGGACTGTGGCGGGGCCATGCCAGTGCCATTTGCACCAGGGCTGTGGCACCACATGTGCGTGGCCCCAATCCAGGCCACAGAAGAAGAATTGATTTTTCTGCTCTTTTTTGGCCTGGTTCTTTTCTGTAGATGTGGCGTTGGTGTGGTTTTTCAATACATTCTGGGTGTGGGTCATTTAAATGCTATGCCCTAAATGCAGTGGGAAACCATGTCATTTGACACATCTTTTTTTGGTACGTAGTCTAAACCGCAGCAAAAGGCAGTAGCAGACTTATTTGTTGTACAACACTTGGGCAGAATAGTGATTGCAATTTTTGTCTCATGTCTTAGCATCTAAAAAGTCTAGAGATAGAATGCAGCAATGACAGTTAAAGTGATATGAAACTGATCATTCAGTAGTACAGATATACTTTATATATTCAGCTGGCTAGAATTCATGTAAAATCCTGCCCATTGGGTAATTCTACCTTATTTTTTATTCTTTTCCTCATTTTCATTCTTTTGTTTGGCACAGGCATACACCTAAAGTCAACTCTTCAGGAAGCTGATGCAGTTTGTCCATGTTATTCCAGCAGTGAGGAAGTCCAAGAGTTTAAATAGATAAACTTTTGGATGCCTCACCACCAAATACTTGCAAACATCTGAATCAAACAAGGCAGCTTCCTCCATGTATTCTTGAGAAGCCTGGTATCTGACAGCCCAGTGTCCCAGTGACTCAGTTTGACCTAGTGATTCAATATGACACTGTAGGATATTGGCAGATTTTAAGTAATTAAAATTTAATAAATAATTTAAAGACCAAAACAGCCCTGAGATATACACCCTGAGGGTCCGTTTCTACCAGGTTTTATATGTTTTGTTTTCTTGGAGCTTTGGTGGACACAATCACACACGCTATTATTATAGATTTTAGTACTCAGCTAACTTTTAATCAATTTCCATGCTACCAAACATTATGAGTGTGGTTTTAAAAAAATGGAAAAAGGTTGAAAATACTATTGGTTATATTTTTATCTTGTCCTGCTTCCTAGCAGTTTAGTGTGGTATGCATCATCACCCCACCACATTTTATCCTCACATGAACTATGTGAGATTGCATAGGAGTTGAAGATTGGCCTAAGGTCACCCAATCTGTATCAGGGCTTGGTAGGGATTTGAAATGGGTTTCTATCCATGACTCTTAGGATGAAATTAACCACTGCACAACACTGGCTTGCACAAGAGATAATTTAGAGTAAACAAAAGGAACACTTATTATTAGAATGAAAGGCAATCTTTCATCTCCCCCTACCTTGCCATTCCCTGTAATAATAACGCAAGAACCAAAATAGAAGAGAAAAAACATACACAAACATAATCTGTAACCTCAGCCCACTGATCAATGTCTAAAAATGTAGATTACCAATTAGCTTGATGAAAGCTTGGCTTACAGTTCTAATGATGATAATTATGAGCACAATCTAGACATAGCGGAGCTTTCTAAGTTCCATTGATTTTAAAAGAAAATAAGCTTGCCTGTAACTATTGCTCGCTTTGGAATTTGACTATTATCATGCCAAATTTTTTATTTACAAATCATAACTCTACCTCAGGGTGCTAGGAGATTTAAAGATGGCATAATAGTCTTGAACAGAAATCAGGACCAGAACTAGTATTAGGAAGTGTGAAACAGCTACTTAAAACAGCAAATGCTGAAAAATGGAGAGCAGTACAAGATAATTGGGGACAGTGTGGTGTATGAACCTCCTAAGGTAATCCATATGCCTCCAGCATGGTGGTAAATGGTGTTCCAACTACTAGTGTAGATGGCTTCTTGACATGACCTAAGGGGAAGTGCCATCTGGTTTTTCATCCAGTGGCATCCCTGAAGTTGGTGTCATCTGATGCAGGATTCTTGGGGATTGGAAATCATATTGAGGGGTAAAACTCTGAGGGAGAGAGTAGGCTGGCCCAGTTCCATCAGTGGCTAGCCTGAAGAAGAAGAGCCCTCCCTCCGGTCCATCTGCCTTGGTCCAGGCCTCAGAGGGAGAGAAGAATGTTGGACCTGATCCCCTCCCCCCCCTCACCATTCCCTTCTCCTTTTGTGTCGTGTCTTTTAGATTGTAAGCCTGTGGGCAGGGAACTGTCTGTTATCCCCTCTATTGTAAACCGCTCGGATTCCCAGTGATTGGGCAGTATATAAATAAAACCTATTATTATTATTATTATTATTATTATTATTATTATTAATACAGATGGGCAGAAGGGGATGTTTGAAGCCGTCCCTTCCGAAGATGGATCGGGGCTGCATCAAACACATGCTGCAGCCCAAGCCTGCCTTTTCCTCAGCTGAAAAAGGAGCTGAAAAGATCCACTCCTTTATTGGCTGGGGAAAGAGTGGCTTTTCCCAGCCCATTGCAGCCCAAAGCCATCTTCTAGATGTTGCAGTGGGGTGCAGTCAGTAAACACCATGACACCACAGCGTCTTGAAGACACTCATGTGTGGGTGGCCACCTGACTTCTGGGCAGCTTCAGAGAGGCATGGAAGCATGAGGTGTATAATCGCTGCACTCCCAAGCCACCCAGATGATTTTCAGAGCCGGTCTGTTCCGGCCCTGAGTGTTTCCACTCTGTGGGCCATTATTTTTTCCCTATTTGTTTACAGATTTTAAAAGAAGAATTTGAGTGGACTCTGTCTCTGTAGCTTGGAACAGCTCCATTCGTGTGCCATCTGTTCCTGGTGATTTATTTCTCCCAAGTATTTTGATCACAGTTTCAACTTCACTTTCTAAAATGCATCAAATTACAAAATTAAAATTCCATTGCCTCTTCCCATTGCAGTTAAAGAGAATTTGTTGTTGTTATTGTTGTTGTTTAACACAAATAATCTAATTCATCAGCAAAATAAACATACATCCAGAAAATAAAGAGACAGAAAGAAGAGTGGGGGAGACATATAACCAGTACACAACAAGGCAAGAAAGGGGACACCAGAGACTGCAGTAACCACAGGACCATTGCATTAATTTCCCATACAAACAAAATTACCCTCAAACTTCGGCAACCCTCTTACTATATACGGAGTGAGAAATGCCAAATGTCCAATCTGGATTCAGGAAAGCACTGGGAATCATTGCAAACATACATTGGATAATACAGCACACTGAATGATTTCAAAAGAAAACTATCCTCTGCTTTATAAATTACACCAAAGCCTTTGATTGCGTAAATCATAAATAACTATGGATTGCTCTTAAACAGATGGGTGTGCCACAACATTCCATTATTCTAATATGTTATCTATACTCAGGACAAGAGGCCACTAATATGACAGAATATGGGGAAATAGGGTTCTCAATTGGCAAGGGGCATCAGGCAAATCCATAATTTATCACCTTATTTGTTGAACTTACATGATGAACATAGCATAGGTAAAGCTGGATAAAATTTAGAGGAATGAGCCATGAAAACTGAAGAAACATCAACAATTTAAGATATGCAGATAACACTATTATTACTGGCAGAAAATAGGAAAGATTTGAAAGAATTACTGAAGAAAGTCAAGGAAGAAAGTGTAAAGGCAGGTATACAGTTCAAGACCAGATATAACTTTAAAACAGACAATGAAGACATTTAAATAGTTGAAAATTTTTCATATATTAGCTCACTCATTAATTAGAATGGAAACTGCTGTCAAGAAATCAGAAGAAGACAAGGACTTGGAAGGTCAGCTGTGAAGGAACTAAACAAGATCTTGAAATGTAAAGATACATATTTGAATACTATTGTTAGGATTGTCCATGCCATTGTATTCCCATTTCTATGTATGGTTGTGAAAGCTAAAAAGTGATGAAAGCCAATAAGAAGAGAATCAACTCTTTTGAAATGTGGTGATGGAGAAGAGTGCTGTAGATTGCTAAAAAGAGAAATAAATAGGTGCTACAGCAAGTCTCAACTCTACCTAGAAACTGAAATGACTAAACTGAGACTGTTGAATTTTGGGTATAAGCAGCAAACATGACTCACTAGAAAAGACAATAATGCCTAGTAAGATAGAAGGCAGTAGGAAGCGGAAGACCACATTACAGATGAATAAACTCAATAAAGAAAGCCACCACTGAGTTTTCAAGGCCTGATCAGGGCAGTTGATAACAGGATTACTTGGAGGTCATGCCTTCATAAAGTCAACATAAGTTGAAGTTGACTTGATAGAAGTTAACAACAGCAATAGATGTTCCTCCCTAAATGTCAAATCCCAAGATGTCATAGGATGTTGCCATGGCAGTTTAAGTGTAGTCACATAGATAAATTGTGTGATGTGAAGGGACTGCTGCCTCCAATGAAATGAGACAATTACTTTCTTATCAGAAAGCCACCCTCAATCTATACGGACAGAGTTGACAATTTCTAACTCAGTCTGGAATCTCCTCTTGAAAGTCCTCATCAAATTTTATTGATTTTAATATTATTAATAGAATCCCCTGGGAAACACAAGAAATGTCTTTGCAAAATATTACTACTTTTAATGCTCATTGTAAATATTCCTGCTTTAAACACAATTTGATTTGTTTCCATGTATTTTTCTTGCCAAGTGATTGACTGGCATGACCTATATAAACCAGCATGAGGGCATGATTGACAGATGATAGTATAAGCCACATGAGAGGATAATGTGTCTTTGATATTATGTCTGGTATTCACTGGACATCAAGGAGTAAAGTCTCATTGAAAGGCTTTAGCTGAATCTTCATCTTATATATCCCCACAGGGGGGCAATATAAAATAAATCTCAGACCTATTGAATGGCCATGTTGCCTAGTATGTGCTTAAGACATGTGTTCATGAATTCATGGTTGTTGTTTTTTACCATTTGGCTGTTTTGAGTTTATCCTTAAAAGATCTTTCAACTGAATTTTGGGTGGGAAACCTTCCTCTCCCTGGGTGAAACAATGAAACCATACAGACTGCCAAAATAAAGCTGCTTTGGGTCTCTTTGGAGGTATGCTATTTAAATGATGCATGGGTCCTAAGAGTCCGGAGGTCGCGCCAAAGCCACGCTCCATTCCTAAGCACTGGAGCGCAGCTTTGGTGCAGCTTCCGGATTCTTAGGATGCATGCATCATTTAAACAGCATACCTCCAAAGAGACCCAAAGCAGCTTTATTTTGGCAGTCTGGAACAGGCCCATGGCTCATTTGATACCACAGAGAATTTCTTTCAACCACTTATATAATATCTCTCTGTCTAAAGCCAGACAGATCCAATTTTACCATTAGTTCCCATTCAGGAAACGTACACATATTGGTATGTCTTGGCAGGATGTTGTGTATATACAACAGCTCGACAACTTCCAGGTTCTCAGTCTGATTCAGAATCACTGGTAAGCAGAAGTACAGCCTTACTTGTGGGACCATCCACCTAGCTCTGAGCAAGCACCAGCTGACTTGCAGATGCATGCTCAGCAAGCTATATTACTAGCAGGAGCCAAAGGGCATCACCTGTTTGGTGCCATTTTGGTGTCTGGATGAAATCTTGCTGTAGCCGTACATCATATACTGACTGAAGGGAGACTGGAAACAAGGTGCCTGAAATTACAGAGAGAATGAGGTGTTGAGATCACAACTGTTAATTTATTTATTATTTATTTATACACTGCTCTTCAGCCAAAAGCTGGCAGTAGGAGTGGCAGCTGTAAAACTGCTTAGAGGTAGGAGCACAACCCGGAACATCCAGTTAGCTATATGACACCAATTTAGTGTAAAATTATGCTGGACTAGCCAACTACTCAGTTTTGTAAACCCAGTATGTACAAACTGGGAACTGCTGTCTAATGTTTAGAGTTGTGTGAATTTCTTGTTAATTGTTAAAGTTAATCATGTAATCTATATTTATTGTTTATATTTATTGTTGAGATAAGTATATTAAGTTAAGGAAATGGGGTGGCAATTTGAATTATCCAAGGCAGACGGAGGTATGGTAATGGTAGGGTGATATGCTGTTACAGAGGAAGGAGAGAGAGAAACTTAATGCCATCCTTGGGAATGTGGAGAGTGAACCATTCCACCCACAAAAATCACCTTGCTCCTTTGTAATGCCAGGCCAGTTGAAAATAAAGTGCGTACAATGTATGATCTCCTTACTGATGAGGAGACTGTCCTGGTATGCTTTACAGTAATTTGGCTGGTAGAGGATAGTAGTTTGACATGAGTATTGTGTTACTGAGCATGTGAGGTAAAGTGGGACTGAGGGGGCAGAGTAGCTGTGGTCTATAAAGACTATCTTAACTTGACAAGATTACCTAGGTAGCTAAACCACACTGAGTATGTATACCTGAGCTTGAAGACCAGGGACAGTCTACCCCCTACCTAACATATTCCCTGACCAAGTTCATGGAACTGGTCTAGCAAATGGTGTTGGAGTTGCCCAGATTTTTGATCATGGGCAATTATCTATACCATTTGAGACCAATATACCATTTGAGATCAGTGTTTTAGGTACAACTCAGGAGTTCATGAGATCAATGACAATCATGGGCCTAACTGGTTTCAGAGCCCACACATGCAGCAGGTCACATCCTTGGTGTTATTTTCAGCTTGGTGCATACAGATCTGTGTACAGAGGTGATTAATATCTGAACTGTCATAATTTTCTGGTCAGAGTTAGCATTAAGGCTACTATCCATCTCTGAAGGGGCAGTGGATCTATTAAGATAGTCCACTCTTAAAGGCTAATGGATCTTTTAGGATTCTGGAAAGAAAGTCTTAGCAGGTTTTATGGCTAGTATCACCAACATTCCTCTTGATATATGTTAATCCAACAGGATGTGTTATGGAGAACATCTGTTTCTCCCCTATAACATGATAATATGTGCAGTGAATAAAGCCTTCCCTTTCCATGTATTGTGTTTGTGAATTTCTGTGGAGACAAACTATTCAGAGTGGTGACAGGATTAATTCAGGCACCCTCCCAGCTGTATCCAATCCTAGAGCCTGCAGCAGTCTGGGCTAAGAACAAAGTGTTATTACCTTTTAAGCCTTACATATTTTGGATCCCGGTTTCCTGCAGGATCACTTCATTCTGTATAATCTGCCCCATATAAGAATCTCTGGGGGACATTTACTCCAGTCAGCCAGGACTCAGTTGGCAACTATTAGCCAGAAGACATTTTGTTTAGCTGGCCCTAGACTAGAACAACCTGCCAGAAGAGATCTGGTAGCTGAATATACTATCCAAATTTATAATAGCTTTAAGAACAGTTCCTTCAGACAAATCTATGGAGATGGTTTTTAAACTGTGAATTTTAAATAATGAATTTTAAATATGGATTTGTTGTTTTAATATGTATTTGTCTTATTTATTCTTTTAAATTGATTTTGTGTATTTTTAATTGATGTTGTATGTTGCATATGAATCTGTTGCTCCCTGGCTAATTGAGCCGCTTAAATAACCTGGCTTACCTCTTCCAAACTTAAGTCTAATTCAGACTGCAACTGGTCCCTATCACAAGGATTTTACCACTGAAACTGCAGGGTGAGTGAGTCCAGCCCAGCTGCAGCCCAGGTCTTAGGCGTGAGACTTCAGAAGCCTCATTTCAAAAGTGGGAGTTTTCCAGCTTCAAAAAATGGCTTCTGAAGCTCACTTGGGACTTGTACTGCAGCTGGGCTGGACTGGCCTGGCGGCTTCAGCGATAAGACCCAGCTTCAAGTCCAAATTAGACTTCAATTCGGAAGAGGTAAAACAGGTTATTTAAGTGGTGCAATAAGGTCCTAATGCTAATTGCTTTTGTTGTTGTGTGCCTTCAAGTAGTTTCTGACTTATGGTGACTCTAAGACAAACCTATCATAGGATTGTATTGACAACTTTCTTCAGAGGAGGTATGCTATTGCCATCCTCTGAGGCTGAGAGAGTATGACTTGCCCAACTTCAACAAATGGCTTTATATGGCCGAGCTGGGATTCAAACTCTGGTGTTCAGAGTCATAGTTCAACACTCATATCACTACACCATACTACTACTATTTGCCAAAAAGACAAATAAGCGGGCCCTAGAGCAAATCAAGCCTGTAATCTCCCTGGAAGCCAAGATGACTAAACTGTGACTGTCATACTTTGCATATATCATGAGAAGACATGGCTGACTAGAAAAGATAATAATGCTTGGTCAGGTAGAACACAGTAGGAAAAGAAGACCACATTACAGATGAATAGCTGAATCAAGGAAGCCACAGCCCTGAGCCTGCAAGACCTGAGCAGTGCTGTTGATGACAGTGTGATCTGGGCTGGTGCCACAGTGCAGAATAAAGGCCACTTTGAGACAACTTTAACTATCATAGCTGTGTTCCATGGAAGCCTGGGATCTGTGTTTGCTATGGCACCAGAGCTCTCTAACAGAAAAGGCTAGATATCTTACAAAACTACAGATCCCAGAATTCCATAGCATTTAGCTAAAGAAGTGTCATACTGCATTAATTCTGCACTGTAGATATAGTCCTGGAGATCTTTCTTTCACAGTGTCACCATGAGTTGAAGTTGACTTGATTTGAATTAACAAACAAAACTAAACACTAGGATTCCATAGGACAGCACCACCACAGCTAAGGTGCAGTATAGCACTACATTTGTGTAGTGTGAGAATTGCCCAAGATGGATTTGGTTTGACAGCATTGAGGACTAGGCTGTTTCTGTTCCCTGTTTCACTGCTTTGATTCCATACATTTGGACTCTGAAACTTAAACTAAAACCCCTATATTTTATGACAGTGGTGGTGTCACTGTAGTTGCTAAAAAGATGAATGGTGTTGGTTGGAATTGCAGAAGTGTGTAATTATTCAAGTCACAATCTAAATAAGGCTCAGCATATCACAGAAGGGACTCAAGGGCCAAGCAAAAGGAGACAGTAACCAATGAATCCATGCAGAAGCATGCCCTGCTGGCAGACCACTGGCTTCTACTGTAAAGACAGCTGCTCTCCAGCCCTCCTGGCTGAAATGTTCTGAAATATATTGGGCTACAGATGGTAAGGAGGATATAAAAATGGCCAGGGAAAAATATAAGTACTAAAAGAAACATATCTCCATTGTCAAGAGGCAGAATTAAATCCCAGATGTATTAAAAATGTATTTCAAACGAAGTGCGTAAATGGTTAAGAGATAATTTTTTGCTTCTACTATAAACTGTTCAAAGTTAACATATAAGAAGGCAAACATTTCTTAATGTGTGGTGCCCACATGCAGATCATGGTGAGGGTGATAAGCTGTGTAGTAGAAGTTTAGAGACAGATCTTGTCATTTTGAAATCTCATCCATGGTTGGTAAGGGAAACAGGATGTGTGAGCCAAATGATTTTTCTTTAGTGGACAATGTCAAACAAGGAGAAAATGTGTAGTCCAACAGATACCCAGTTTAACCATCAGTCTAGCATGGAAGGGAGAAAAAGAATTTGCCCTTATGTAAAACTGCATAACCACCTGAAATTAGCAATGGATTCCCAAATATGAAAGTGAAACAGATTGTTTTGGCCTGGTTTGTACCACTTTTTGATTTAACTGGGCCAATCCAGAGATATGGATATTATTAAAAAGTGAAGGGAAAGTGAGATATTGTATATCCAACATGACCATATAAGCAACATACCAAGTTGATGTGATGTGGAGGGGCAGGAAGGGAACAAGGTTTTTCATATTGACATTTTTAACATGCAATCTGGGCAAGAATCTCAGCATCACTCTCCTATCACAGTGCTTATGGGGAGGGGTTATGTGATATCAATTAAGTCACTTAGTTTGTTGTCTCCCTTGTCATCTCTTTGTTCATTTGCTAGATTTATCCATGTTTGTTGCAAATTATAAAAGAGCTATATGATGAGATGGACAGTTGTTGATTTGCCACCTGAATTGATGTGTCATTCTGCTTTCTTAGCTTAATCTTCTGTTTGCCTTTTTTTGATATTTGTTTATTTATCTGTTTATGAATCTCTGTTTGTTTAGGTACCAAAATGTATTCTCCCCATCCTCCATCCTAAATACCCCTAGTTTTGTATTAGGTGCTAGATGGAAGTCATTCAAAGACATAATCTTTGTTGAAAATACTGAGTTAGATCCAGACTTAACAAAACTGAGTGTAGACCAAATGAAATTATTTAAACTTAAATTAGTCATTGCTAACATTCATCTAATTGATTTCAATGAATCTACTCTAATTATTACTAAACTTCAACTCACCATTGAAATGAGTGTAACTTAGCACTTTATCACACCAGGCTTGTAAGGTGGCACAATCTCATTAGTCTAGCAAATGCAAACATACCAGGTTGTGGACAGTATTTTTTGCACAGTGCTTCAAAGGCATGATGGTGCTGCTTCTATCCAAGCCTCTGCCTTCCTCAAACCACCCCCCATAGCCCTGACTCCCTGCTTTAATTCCTTCTCAGCATGTGTTTGGGTCTGTATTTATTTTTTATTTAATTTTAGCATAACTGTGTGATCACAGTAATCTATAAGGTAAAAAAAGAAAAGAAATTGGGGGGAAGGAAAAGAAAAAAAACAGTCCACTCAGAAATAGTGAGGAAGTTGGGAAAGTGGGGGAAAGCTGCCTGAATACTGGAACTACTTCAGAAAGAAAGACTATTGACTTCCCGAATATTGGAACTGCTTCAGAAAGAACTTATCCCACTCACTCAAATATTGAAAAAGCAGCACAATTTTGGGGCATTGCCCATCAATCAAAAGGAGCACTCCAGTAATGGATGAACAACCAACCAGCTACTGGACAAATATAGTATCATGTGATAAAGTATGGCCACAGACAATGCTACCCTGGTCTAATTGCACTTTTCAAGTATGGTGTGATAAAGTCTTTACTATTCAAAAATATTCAAATATTTTAAAAATCACATTTGTGCAAAATGTTGTTGTGAATTTGCAATATGCAAGAAAAACCTTGTTCTTCCATAATCCACTTAGTCCCATCATTTGATGGGGGTGGCTTTAACTGTATCTTCACAACTACAATTAAACTTTATATGATGCATTCTGAGAAGGACAGAAAAGAACCACTGTGTTGTGGAACCTGTGGAGCAGGGAGAGGTAGTGCTATTAACATCAGGTCGCTATTAACATCAGGTCGCCAACAATAAAGAGAAAATTAGTTGCTCTGAGTCTAAATTTACAGTACTGCAGTCGAGTAATTTCTTTTATGCATTGATTTAGTATTATTTTGTATCATTCAGTTGTGTGTATTCTGGTTTTGACTTTCACATTGGTTGTTTCTGATTGATCAGATTGACATCATTTATTTTCTGGTCTGTAGGCTGTAATAAATCATTTGAAATATATTCCTATAGTAGCAGCACAACTGAGGTCAGTGTGCCATTTCGCTGAGATCACAAACTTGGGTTTGATAGAGATGGAATCTGCGTAAGGTGAGTGCTTCTGATCAACTATTCCTTTGGTTCCCTGTGAATGTGTTCAGAGGGAAGACTACTGCACTTCAAAAGTAAACAAATGGGAAAAGCTTTAAATGATTGCTTTTCTTAATGGGCAAATTCAGGTTTCTCCCATTAACAATGTCAAATGGAATCTGTGATATGAATGCAGAAACCGCAATCAAGTGCATTGATCTTTGTAGTTACTTAGCAGTGAGTTACTGTGGTAAAAGACTCTTTCGTCATCCATTTCCCATGATGAATATAGTCAAATCCTTCAGGTTGTGGTTTTCCTGAGAACCATAAATTTTTCCTGTTTATCCAAATCCATCTTAACTTACTTCACTCTGAAAACTGCCTGAGGTTTTTAGCTAAGTAATCAAACGACAAGTTAATAAGTGCAAAGCTGTGTCAATACAGGTTTTGAAAGGCAGTTAAACAAATCCATGGGGGGAAAGCGAAGACCTCATGATGTTCACAAAATCCATTATTTTAACCATACAGAGAGCAACCCTTAATACTTAAAGCCATCATATAACACTGAACTTATGGTGAACCCCTGAGATTTCATCTGATGATTGAACTGAATTCTTCTCAAGCATATGAATTCAGTGAATGGTCTATCCAAGTGTTTGAATTTATCCTACATCTAATTTTAAATTTGCTTTATTCACTGCATTCAGGAATCCCAATGATAGTGGTTTGGCACAAGGATTTTTAAATCTATGAGATAGAGATAAAAAAAGACAGAGAGAGACATGTCCAAAACACACTGAAGACATAATCCATAAAAGCAGTTTCAGGTTGCTTTAACTGCCTCTGCTCAGTACTAGAGAATCCTAACAATTGTAGTTTATTTTGGCTCCAAAGCTCTCTGACAGAGAAAGCTAAATCTCTCACAAAACTATAGTTCCCAGAATTCCCTAGCATTGAACCAGGACAGTTAAAGTGGTCTCAACCTGGATTATTTCTGTAATGTGTTTTTGACTCTGGAGACTAGGGTTCAGTTCCCTGTTTGGCCATGAAACACACTGGGTGACCTTGAGCAAGTCACACTTTCTCAGCCTCAGAGAATGTCAATGGCAAACCCCTCTGAAGAAACTTTCCAAGGAAACCCCATGACAGGTTCACCTTAGGGTTGTTAGTCAGAAATGACATGAAAGCACACAAGAACACCAAGGGTGTCAATGAATGTGAGCTAGACTTGGCAAAGGAGGAGAACACTTGCTGAAGGAGAAACAATTGAGCTTATCACACGTAGGGTTGCCATGTCCCGATTGTGGGTGGGACAAACCCATTTTTACCCATTGTTAAGCTGTCCCGTCTGGTTCACGTTGCCTGTCCCAGTTTCCAGTGAGGGGATATAGCTTTGCACCAATGGGGGAAACAAGGTGAGCACTAGGGCCCAGGGAATGCCAGACTGAGCTCTGAGGCTTCTGGGAGTTGCAGCCCAAACAGGTAGTTTGAATGCTGGCTGGATTCAAATCCCCGCTCAGGCAAGAAAAGCAGAGGGAGGAAGGTAGAGGAGAACTACATCTTCTGGTAGCGCCCACACAGCCTGCCCCTCAGTGCCAAATATAGGATATTCCTCTCTAGCCTCCTCTTCCTCTCCTCCTCCTCTCCTTCCTCCTCTTCCTTTCCTTCCTCCTCTCCTTCCTCCTCTTTCCTCTTCTTCCTCCTTTCTCTCCTTCCTCCCCTTTTTTCTCCTTCTCTTTCCTCTCCTTCCTCCTTTCTTCTCCTTCCTTCTCTTTTTCTCCTTCTCTTTCCTCTCCTTCCTCCTTTCCTCTCCTTCCTTCTCTTTTTCTCCTTCCTCCTGTCCTTCCTCCTCTTTCCTCTTCTTCTTCCTCCTCCTCTCCTTTCTCCTCTTCATGTCCTTCCTCCTGTCCTTTCTCCTGTCCTTCCTCCTCTTTCCTGTCCTTCTTCCTTTCCTCTACCTCCTCTTCTCTTTCCTCCTCTTCCTCTTCTTTCTCTCCTTCCTCCTCTTTCTCTCCCTCCTCCTGTCCTTCCTCCTTCCCTTTCTTTCCTTTTCGTATTCCTCCTCTTCCTCCTCTTTCTCTCCTTCCTCCTCTTTCCTCCTCTTCCTTGGCAATGCTGCTGGCCTGGCTGAGTCCCCTCCAACCGCACTGGGCCTCCCCCCCACTTGCCTAATAACTTTGAAGCTCAGCAGATGGCAGAGGCCCACCAGAGCCCAGTACTTCTCCCCCACCACAAGTGAGCTGTACCTGGGCTGGTTCCCCTTGCCCTCAGGCACCCTCCTTTCTGGGCCTGAGCTTCCCACCTTGAGGCCTGCTCACATGATACCAGCTAGGATATACATTAGGAATAAGATACAAAGAATAATACATAGTTTGGAAATATGTGCGTTACAGACCGCCGAAGCGGCGGCCTGCAACCCCGCCCTTTCCCCGCGGATCGGGCCTCAGTGGCCAGAGCAGCAGCCGCTGAGGCCCTGATCCGCCGCTTTCCAGGCCACGGGAAGCGGCAAAGACAACTTCCCCGAGGCTGGAAAGGGGTATCCTGGGCTTCAAGCCCCAAGGACACCCCGCGGCGGCAGGGAGGAGGAGAAAGGGGCCGCTTGGCCCCTTTCTCCTCTGCATCGCTGGGCGCAGCCATCTAAAGGCTGCACCCAGCAATGCAAACCTGGAAGGAGCTCCAAAATGGAGCTCCTTCCAGGGCCGCGGAAAGGGTGCACTAAGCGCCCTTGCACGGCCCCACTATGTAACAACCGCGCCGCCTCGTTTGGAGGTGGCGCGGTCGTGACGTAGTCATGGTGACGGCAATGTGGAACGGCCGCTGCCATTTTGTACATGCTGAGCACGTACTAGGGTTGGGGTGGTGCGGAAGCGCCACCGCTTCCTAACCCTAGTACGTGTTCAGCACATACATTAAGGCCCATCTGTAACGGGCCATTGTGTTTGCTCCTTATTGGTGTATGTATGTCCTAGCCTTCTGTTGCTCATTTGCTGCCACTGCATGTTTTTTTTGTAAGAAATCTATATACTTGCTTTAATTCAATTTAATTTGGTGGCGCAGTGGTTAAATGCCTGTACTGCAGCCACTCACTCAAAACCATAAGGTTGCAAGTTCAAGACCAGCAAAAGGGATCAAGCTTGACTCATACTTACATCCTTCCCAGGTTACTAAAATGAGTTGTACTACCAATAAACTGTATTACTACTAAAATGAGTACCCAGAATGTTGGGGCAAATTAGCTTACAGTTTTAAACCGCTTAGACACTGCTTAGGCAGTATAAAGCGGTATATAAATGAAGTTTGTTTGTTTGTTTGTTTGTTTTCAAGAACTCTGGGATACCAGAACCCACCATACACTGTTTTGTGAATTAAAGTACTAAATTCAATCTACTATCAAATTCCATTCAAAAACTTAAAGTGTTTTTTAAAAACATCAACCCTTTGACTTCTTCCTATGCATTTTTATTTTAAAAGGACTCCTCTAAAGCCACAAGCCATCTTTTAAAAATGCAGTCACAGCCTATGAACACCAAACATGCATTTAAAGGTCCCATGAAAGTCAGTTTTCTATTCTCCCTTTTGTCCATTTCCTTTTTAAATAAATTGCCATGAAGTTTAGTTGACTTCTTTTAAAAAGAAGTCCAGAAAGTTTTTAAAAGAAAAAGAGAAAGAAGAAAATGTACTCCTAATTATTTTTTAAAAAACAGATGGTAAAGACAGTGCAACTCCCAATCCACAAGATAAGCTTAAACCCGCATTTATTAAAGTTGGTGTGATATTTTTATAAAGCATGGATTCTATAATAACCTCTTCTTTCTTGCCTGTGAGATTTATGGATGGTATTTTTTTAAAGGTTACCTTAATTAAAATACATTTCTATCTATTCTGTTATTTTGAAAACACTCAGTGCAGATGCTGAAGCAGAAAGTTCAGTCATCTCTGAACATAACATTATTATACATACAGTACATCTTAATTGTTTTTATTATACATCAGTCTTACTTTAGCACAAAATGTGAGATGGATAGTTGGTTAGGGTTTTTTTTTTAATGAGTAATTATAATTGGTACTACTTACAGTATTGTGGTGAAAATTATATATATATATATATATATATATATATATATATATATATATATATGAGATGGGAATGTCATACTAAAATGGAACTATTTGAGACAGTTTTTAAAAAGCTTGATAAAATGGCTGGATTGTAAAGTCTGTACTGGAATCTGAGGGTCACACTACAAGTTACTTTAAAGGTAGATCTAGCAATTATGTGTTCCCATTCCTTTTGTCTAAGATCTAATTCAGTGCAGGAGGACCCTAATTTTACCCCTGTTATAGTTCCAGTCCAGGTGGGGTTATTCCCCCAGTATATGACCTATTTGTATCAATGGGTCAACTTTTGCCACACAAAATGGCAGGTGTTGTTCCCTCATCTGGTTTTAGACCACAGCAATGATTGAAGATTTAGAGCCTCCTTACCCTTCCTAATAACCAGTGTGGTGTAATGGTTTAAGTGCTGGAGACTGGGGTTCAGACCCCTGTTTAGCCATGGAAACCCAATGGATGACCATGGGCAAGTCACATACTCTTAGCCTCACTGGAAGACAATGGCAAACCACTCTGAAAAATGTGAAGGAATGTCAAGAAAAACCTGTGATAGGTTCACCTTGATTTGAAGTCAAAACAACAACAACAAAAACAACAACCCCATGGTAGTGTAAAAAAGAGATACAGCTATTAGTTAAGCATTACAAGTATGCTTAGGACACATTTGGAGAGTAAATTAGAAGAATGAATATGATTTAGGCTGAAATCATCAATAACTGAATGGCGCTTGTATGATGCTTTAGGTCCCAGAGTATCATCCTAACACTGCTGATGCTTTGGCATGGCACAAGGGCGAGGCATACAAGACACAGGCAGTAAAACTAATTTGCTGTCAGGCTAAAGCAAATCCAGCTCCATGTAAAACGCTAGAAATATTCAATTTTTACCATTCAAGAGGAAATAGAAAGTATTCTTCAAGGCTACAAATGTAGTCATAGTGCTATACATGTATAACATCTGATGGAATCAGTAGAAATTAATGGAACTTGTGGCTTTATAATGATCCCCCTCTCTGAAAAAGAAAGAGGCCAAGTTGACCCATACAGTGAAAACAAAGTCCAAAATCCACAGATGGGTAACACCTTTAACAACTGCAGGAGGCAGGCACAACACGGTTGCAGTTTCGTGAAAATTTGATTTGACTTGTTTTGATAGGAATTTTCCAACATTCACTGCACAATGAATCTTTGGGATTAAAAAACACATAGTAGAAAGTGATTCTGATTGATTCATCCATAACTGCCATCAACAGAGCCCAGTTTCCTAAGCTCAATATCAATCTCACATGAAAGCAGAAATGGCCAGAAACAGCATTGTCCCCAAGGTTGGTGACACCTGGCACAGGGTTGCCTGGCCCCAGTGTTTGTCGCTTGTGGTTTTGTCGCTGACCTTGTGTGTTTGTACATGTGTAAGAGATTGAAATTGGAATCAGACAGATGAAGCTGCAAAAAAGGATGCATGTTTGAGTTTCTGTGCCTTATATTAAAAAAGGAGAGGAAAAGCGAGAGCAACCTTCAGGAAAATGGCCAAATAATGCCAAACTAGGAAGGAGGACAGAGATAATATCATGGAAGAAGTACTGGGTGAGCAACTCCCAGTGCTGAACATGATAAGATGTAGCATGCATGCATGTTGCAATCCTAGAAAGATTCCCAAGGTATGAAAGGAAAGAAAGTTATCCCGACTGTACAGTATTTCTCAAAACAATGCTTCTTCTTCTTCTTCTTCTTTTTTAGCTTGGTGTGATCTACTCCTTATTCAACAAAAGTAAGAATATTTTGTTCGGGCCTTGCTGACAATGAATAATGGTACTACTGGTCATGAACAGAAACTGGCATCCAGTGAGCTACAAAGCCTACTAAGGGTCAGTTTGTTTTTAAATGGCAGACATCACCAACCACTGCTGAAATCTCCATTTATTGTTTTTTTAAAAAAAGGTTTCCAGGTAACATGCATAATTACTCCTTAAAAAAACTGAAATCCAAAGCTCATTTTAGTTCACACAAATAGTTTAGATGTACTTTGGATCCTATCTACTATAGCTTCAATGATTTCATGCATGCAGTAAAAAGATCTTTACATAATGGTTTCCCCTATCAACAAGTCATCACACCTCAGTTTACTTATGTCAATGGAGAAAGAACTATTTTGAGTTAGGAAATGATCTGTATATTGCAGTATAAATTTTAAAAACAGACAAAAAGTGTTAAATAGGCACAAAGTGTTACAAATGTATCTGGCCAGCAAAGTGGTCTCAGATGATGGCAGAAAATAACACTATTGTCAAAATACTTTTCACAATCTGATAGTGTTCACTTTAATGGCAGAAGAGAAGAGCTAAGTTCTCCAAAAGCTACCAAAACTTTTAAAATTGTCTGACACATTGCTTTTCCATAAAAACAGCTTTGAATAGCTTGCCAATCATTCCTTACTCATTGTTATGTGTAGCTCATCACATGGCTTAATGAAAACAGCCAAAATCTAGAAAACACTCTATTATAAATTTGCTTTAGGGACATGAGAAAGATAAAGTGGATAGTACTGTTATAGTATATATCTTGGACAATAACTTAAATTACCCAAAGTAACAGCTCATCAAAGAGATTGAATGATTAAGCAATATAATCAGTTTGATTCTATTTCACTGATATTTTCATCATGAATGCATCCATGTGACTGACTGAGCTGAGGGAATATCTGTCTCTTACTTTGGGCTGGAATATCATCCATGATTTTGCTGGTTTACAGATTTGCTGAAACTGCACAGTAGGACACATGGTCCTAGGATCTTACAACTTTGTTGAAGCTAAGCAGGCTTGGATTAGTTCAAGACTTGGATGGAGACTGCATTGGCCAGGCTGATATGAGTGACAAGATGATGCCACTATATATCCTGTGTATCAAAGCCGATCAAGACTGGTTTAGGGTTTTGCTTTAATGTCATTGAGGAACTGCCCCTCAGTGTTTGCTGCCTGATGCAGTTGTCTCATTCTGGCAAATGGTAGATCTAGGCCTGAAATGCACAGGCCAAAATAAGCAGCTTCCAGCAACTTTGGGTGCAGGCATTCAGATGACACATGCCTCCAAAGTGTCCTGAAACCGTGATTCGGTCCTTGGACAGATCAAAAAAGAGTGGGGGAAAATACAGCTCCTAGTGGTGGACAATTTGTTATTGCAGCAGCAGCCTGCTTTGGAATCAGACCGTACAGTTGCCACATTCCCAGCATGATTGCAGTTTGATCGTAACTGGAGTGGCTTTTGGCTACTCCTGGTGGACTGTCTGCTTCAACCCTTGGTCATGGAAATGACATGGGAACTCAGTGCTCACTGACTTCAGTTCTCTCATGGAAGGAGTGTGGGATAAAGGCTAGAACTGCCATTGGGCAAAGTGAGACAGTCACCTCAGGGGGCAAGTGCTATGATGGGGAGGAAATTATTAAGGGCTACAGAACTTGCCCTGTGTGATAAAAATGTGAAAAATAAATTATGATCTAATCAGAGAAAACTCAGAATTATTTGTCTGTTTTATTTTTACAATAAAAAGGGTAAAATAAGCACACTAAAACAATAAGACCCACAATGTCAAGGAAGAGTTTTATTTTAATGCATTTACATAAAGTTGTGCTCTGGCTAGGTTAGTGGTATTATATTATAGTTCTTTACTGAATTCAGCTTAAATGCTTTAAATTTATTCTGTTACTTTGCCCAAGTAGCCACACAACAGATTCCCTGCATAAAACACATTTTGCTTAGGCCACCCCATCACATTATGCTCAAATTCTTCACATGAAGTCATATTGAAACTTTTGCCTTTACACACAGTCAGCATCACTTCCAGATGATGAAATGGCTGGGTCTTTGATTTACAAAACAAAGAAGGCCATTTTCCTGGGTGATTCTTCTCTTTTGAATCTCCCATGCCTGCTGTTTAAATGTAAAACCTAGCTTAAATAAAGAATACATTTGATTTTCAGATGACTCCCTTTTGCTTTGTGTCCCACATTAGCAATCAGTGTCATAGTCTAGACTGCAAGACATTTTTAGCATCGCTGCTAAAAATGCCCTGGCAGTTTAGACTACTAGATTAGGGATATTTTATAGTGTTTTGACTCTAAAAGTAGAGAACACTGGGTTTTACATGATCTGTGCACTAAGTAAAAGCATTTTTGCTGTGCCGGGTTGGTTGTTTATATTCATTTTGCTTTGATATTTCTCTTTCATATCCTGCCTCTGGGTCTCCCTCTGTCCCTCCCCCCTCCTTTCTTTTTCTTTTAAAACACATGTGGTGAATCTGAAAATTGAGTGTTTTAAAGCCTGAAATTCAAGCAGTAGATTACTATCATTTATAGATGTGCATCTTGTCAGTGTTCAAATGAAGATTTTTCTTTATATTGCAAAATATTTCAGTGCTCTCTCAGCTTTAGAAAGATTTAACACATTTGGTAAAGTGCTTCATTTTGTAAATGGCTGAAATAGCATTCTATCATCAGAACACCAGTCTAGTCCTTACATTACTTCTTATTCTGCTGGCAATATTAAGGGAATATTATTGTCATTCGGGAGATGTCTCTTTCAGAAATTTTAAAGGAGGCTACAGTTCAATTTCTTTAAATAAAAAAGAGGGGGATGAGAGTTAGGAATGATAAAATATGCACCCCTGTACAAAGCTGAAATCACCAAAATGCTGGCCATAAATCAAACTCTTGATTGAATCATTTGTGTCACAGTTAACCTTAGTTAGAGTGCAAGTAGCTTAAAGGAATGGAAAGACATCACGGCTTACTAGCCACAGACAACAATGATTGCATGGTTCATGACATATATTGCTCTGAAATTCCCAAGGCAGATTCAATGGCTTATGTTCATGAAAAAAGAGAGTGAGCATATGATGACACTGCCCATAGTCAGATATGTATAATTAGTGATGCTACTCACATCCACAATTGGCTACTTCTGGTATAAGGCTGCATATTATAGTAGCATATTATGGACAGACAGACAGACAGACACAGATAGTTGTTGTTGTGTGCCTTCAAGTCATTTCTGATTTATGAGGAATGATGAGATTTTCTTGGCAAGATTTGTTCAGGAGAGGTTGCTTTCCTCTGAAGCTGAGGAAACCCCAGTGGGTTCCATGGCCAAGTTGGGAATTGAACCCTGGTCAACAGAGTCGTACTCCACACTCAAACCATTATGCTACTCTGGCTCCAGTTATATATCTCAAATAACGTATAGAGCTGAAACTATTAATGTGGTGACCGGTGGCTTCTATGTCTTTGGAGCAGTGAATCCACTCTTGAATTTAATGTGAATTTTAAAGAAGCTACCAATTGCATTGAACTTCTATCTCCAAGTAGATCCAGCACCTTGAATAACTGCTTTAATGTTCATAATGAAACCCAGATAGATTTACTACCTCATATATGGGAAAGTCACAAGTTGCCACTGTGCTGAATGCACAACATAATGCAGAATCAAATAACAATTTAACACAGATATTGTTGTTTTATGTGCCTTCATGTTGTTGGAGTATTAGCATAAATGTTTGTATGTACTTCTATGGCTGGTTACAGA
>NC_056525.1:187317789-187328769 GCF_019175285.1 Sceloporus undulatus | reverse complement strand
CCTAAGAGTCCAAAAGTCACACCAAAGCTGCACTCAAGTCCTTAGGACTGGAGCGTGGCTTTGGTGAAGCTTTTGGACTCTTAGGACGCATGCATCATTGAAATACCATACCTCCAAAGTGACTCGAAGCAGCTTTATTTTGGCCTGTCTGTAACAGGCCAAATGTTTGCTATTTATTATTTGATCCTGTTTTATGTCAGGTTTTGTTTGAATGGTTTTGTTTTATAGAAAATAATTATTGCTGTTAACTGTATAAAGGTATAATTGTAAAAAGAGGGGTTTTTTTCTTCGGAAGATTTATTCAGGGGAGGTTGCCACTGCCTTTTCTTAGGCTGGGAAAGTATGACTTGCCTGAATTAACCCATTGAACATCTTGATTCCATGGGTGAATCAGGATTGAATCCCTGGTCTCCTGGAACCCTGGCCAAACACTCAAACCACTACATCACCCTGGCTGAGAGAATACCAATATAATGTATTATGAACATACACTTGCCTTCTCTAATCAAGCATGTTGGCTAGGGATGATGGGAGTTGCAGTCACAAATATCTGGAGGTGCTAGTTTGGGGAAATTACAGTATTTATGCTTGTAAGCAGAGAAAAAGGTTATGATTATGACAACACATAACCATCAGGGAAGAAAAATAGACCTTTCTTATAAGCAGGCTTTTCTTGTTGGGAAGTGTTATCTTTCATATTAAACTTTGCACATCTTTTAAATCAATTTATATTTCATTATGTGGGGATTTAAATTATTTTAAAACATTGCTCTTTTTTTAGTGACTCTTTCTAGGAGCCACTTTGGTTCCCACTTTGGGTGAAAGACAGCACACACAAATGAAATGAATAGATAAACAAATAATTTTAAAATAAAATAAAAGTTAGAATGCTGACTGTGAAAACATATATTTCTTTTCATGGGTAAGTGCTCTTTACTTGTGATATGGGAAGGCAGACATATAAGTATAGAGGAATAAAATGGAAAGTTCCATATGTCTAAATAAAATATACAAAATATGTCATTACATTAGTCAGCAGTAATTCTGATAGCCAGCCAGGACCTATGGAGGCATGCAGATACAAACATGTATTCCAGATCTACTCACTTCTTTTCCCTTCCTATGACTCACATACAGCAGCGAGGAATGTATTCCAATACATTTTTGACAATGATAGGCTTGAAGAAGTTCAGCAAACCATAAAAACTTTCCTAAATCAAAGCAAGAAAGCATAGGACTTATTGTACTTCAGGAAGTGCAAAACACTTTTTTGAAATTTCTCTGAGAAGAGTTTATGTTCAGTATACCTAATGGATTTGTTTTCTCTTCGTCAATGTTCCTTGATGTCTGCAGGAAGCTTTCAGTGTCTGAAAGTGACAGCACTGCATTTTGACTAAGCTGTGATAAAATGGATCGTAGTGTTTTTCAATAAGAAAAGCTCAGAATTTTATTTACCTTTGGAATTTTTTATTTTTAGTATTCAGAGGTAATAAGTAAACTAAATACAATGAGGCAGGACTTAAACAGTATCAATACTAAGATGACATAAAATTTTGATTAATTTAAAGCATATCAGCTATTGATGTAAGAGTGAAATGAGTATATGAGAGAAATGGCCTTTTTGCACCCTCATACTTTAACTTAAGAATTTTTTAAAAAAAGAAAAAAAGAAAAGAAAAGAGAGATTAATAATCATAGCATCACCTCAGTAAACCACGCACCCACCCACCCACCTACCTTTTTGAAGAATAGATCCAAGAAATCACTATAAACAGCTCCCAAAAGAATGGAATAAGTGGCTACAGAGTCAACAACAACTGACAAAACTTAGAGGCTGAATAGACTGGCATTATATGCCAGCTTCGGGATATAGTGGAGGCATGGCATTCATGCAACGCATGCCCTGATGCTGCCCTGATGTCGCTGTCATACCATGCACTCAACAGCATGGTGAGTGGCATCCCAGCACTACTTTGGTGCTGAGTCCAAATGACACAGTACCAGAAGGAGCGGTGGAAAGTGCCACTGTGGCAGCAAAGACACCTTTTCCCCATCACAAAAAGGAGTGGCATTCCTTTTAGCACTGGTTAAAGATCAGATCAGGACTGTGTAGTTGCCGCAGATCCAATCTGGTGTTGAAAGGGGCAGCAGCAGGCTGCTGCAAAGGAGTGGTCTGTTTAGTCCTCCATCCAATCCAAAGGAACGGGATTGTGAGAACTGACTATTCTTTAGACCAGCCTGGAAGAGTCCATAATTGACTCCACATGTATTTCAACAAGTGAGCTGCTTTCATCTGCTTCATCATCTACAGAGCAACCTTTCCTAGTTTACTTTTCTGGAAAAGTAAAATCAATCAATCAATCAATCAATCAATCATGGAAAAAATAATGTACAAATTAATATGCATTTTTCAAGAAGGCACACTAATACATGGTCACTTATATACTCAATAACATGCTTCTTCTTCCTTCTTTTTCATTTACATCTCTTTCCTTTACATCACAACATCCTCCATCATTAGTTGTCTTGGCTTCTAGTGATTGTTTAGGCTATATTTGCTCTTGTAACCATTTATTTGACTTTTTAGTGGTCTTTGGTTTCCACTAGACTCTCCTTTAGTATGGCATTTCAAATGAGCAGATTGTTCCTGATATCTTTTTACACTGTTCAGCCATCACATCCATACAAACAAATAATTTTGACTTTGGCATTAGGTATTTAGAGGTAATTGTTATGTAACTCCCCTGAACTACAGCATTAGAACTCTCTGGCACATAATTCTTAGTATCTTTCTTGCTATTGTTGTTAATTGCTATCAAGTGTGCTTTGACTTAAGATGACCCTGTGAATGAAAGACTTCCAAGCAATCTGGTCACCAAGTTCAAATTCAGAGCTGTGGTTTCCTTGATCAAATCTATCTAACATAGTCTTGCTCTTTTCCTACTACCTTCAACTTTACTTACCATTACTGCCTTTTCTAATGAGACATGCTGTTTCATGATATGTGAAACGTACAATAGCTTCAGTTCAGTCATTTTGACTTCTAAGAAGAGTTTTGACTTGCGGGCTAAACAGATGGCTGTAAAGAGAAGCTTAATGCTACCCCTTCCAGCGTTGAATTGGGGCCACAGCAACTGCACGCTGTAGCCCTGATCCGGTGTTTTTCTGGGACAAAAAGAAGTGGCAAAATGTTGCTCCGAAAAAAGACGCCCCTTTCACTGCCACCATGGCCCTTCTCTGC
Organism: Sceloporus undulatus; assembly: GCF_019175285.1. NCBI lineage: Eukaryota > Metazoa > Chordata > Lepidosauria > Squamata > Phrynosomatidae > Sceloporus > Sceloporus undulatus. The sequence goes on along the minus strand of NC_056525.1, from coordinate 187,325,528 downwards.
TCCTGCAGTGTGCAGCGTCTAATTGCCATGCTGCAGGAGCTTTCCCATGTTGCCCCCATCTGGGTGGGCAAGTGGCATGACTCTGGCTTGGGGTGGAGTCCAGCCACCCCCAGCCAGCTCTTTCTGCTGTTCTGCTTTCCCCCTTGCTTTACTTTAAATCTAATTCATTTCTCTTTTTGGCAACTCATAGTATCTGCCAAACTTTCCTACAGCACATTTCAAATGAGTGGCTTCTCTTCCTGTCAGCTTTGTTCACTGTCCAGCTTTCACAATAATTGAAATCAGAAATACCATGACATGGACGATTCTGACTTTGGTATATAATGATAGATCTTTACACTTGATAATATTATCAAGTTCATTCATGGTTGCCCTTCCACATCTTAATCTTCTTTTGGTTTCTTGACTACAATCTCCATTATTGTGATGTATGACTCAGCCTCTTCTGCTGATGCAGCCATTATTTCATGAATGGTATAGAGCCATCTTAGTCTGGAGTCTTCACTTTGAGCATTCTTATTGGGAATCTACAATCTTGAAAGAGACTAGTTTCCTGATGGCATTTCTCTCAGCCTCTCTGGCACACTCAAACTCCCTCAGTCACTGCATTAAATTGTTCATCCAGCAGCAGGAAACATTTATGTATTGGGAAAAAGTCCAGTGTCTTTGTCAAGTGTAACTGAAAACCATAATTTCCGTGTTGTTCAGTGGGAAATGATAGAGATTAGCATCTCATGGAAATGAATTCTATGAGATGACTTTTTTACAAGTTCTCCAAACACCATAACACAGATGTATTCTCCTCTTTTCCCTGTAAGCCTTGAAATTCATTTCTGATAAAGAGGGTCATTCCTCAACTTGCAGGAAGACAATTTTTTGGCAGCTAGCATATGTAAAGTATGTAGTTTTCTTCTGGTTATTAACAAAGCCATCTGGTATTTTACTGAACACTGAACAGAATCTAAAACCAGTCCTAATAGCTTCATTATATACAGCAAAACCTAGTCTGAAACACAGTTATGTTTGGGATGCCTTTTATGTTCATTAAAACACCTTCATAAAATCTGTGCAGGGCCAACTGCATAAAAGAAGACCAGATTTTGTTTGAAAACCTTTGTGGTAAGAAAAATGTATCAAAGATGACACTACAACAATTTATTTCACATTTACTTGAACCAAAATGGTGCCATATCATTTAAGTAATTATTTATAAGAAGAAAAATCATTTCTGTTGCCACTTGCACACAAAAGAAATGTATATGGACACAGAATTTGTGTTACCTTGGCTTAATAATCCTGAGTTATGTGTGACTGATGCAAGCACCATTATACATATATGAAGGTTTGCAAACTCTGCTAACAGCAGTGGTGTTCATTTCATTCAGATATGTCAAATCAACAGGACCACAGTTGACTAAGAATGAACATCCTCAAGAGACTATTCATACATCCCAATATTACAACTGTATCAGACACAGTATTTATCATGCATGGCCCTAATGTGAATAATCTAAATGTTATCATTTGTTAGCAGCTGTTACATTAATTCATTCTTCTGATTATATCCCAATGAAGCCTTGCTATGAAGCTTTGCCCTTGCAGTGAACTTGAGAGATCTCATCTTAGCTGTTTAAAGCTCCTCGGGAACATGTGTTCAGTATAACTTCTTTCAAATTCCCTTGAAAACTGTCATACAGTCCGGTAGATATAATACATTGCACTGAGGAACACTGAACCTAGTGTTGGTGAACAGAAAATAAAATGAAATGAGGTGCCATTTTGAGATTAGCTTGTCTTAGGCTGGATCTGGGCTGGAGACATAAATAACAGTTAAGGATATTTAATTACTGAAGTTCTGGAGTTAACGAACTGTTACCTCTGTGGTTAAAAATAACTGGCTTATAGATCATCTGATGCATATTTTTCATTTTGTTCTGCAAATGAAAGTCTTTTACAAAACAGATGGCTAAAGGCTAAGTATAAGATGGCCAAGCAGGTCAATAGAACATCTAAATGATATGAACATTTTAGTTCTCACTTTGTTTGCTTTGTTGTTCAAATGTGCTAACCATGGAATGAACATAAATCAATGCAAACAAGACAAGATTCTCTAACAGATACCAAACACTGGTCATTTGACATGGGCATCAAAGTTTAAATGATACTTCCAAATGAAGAAAAATAACAACAACCATCTGCCCCCCACCCCTCTACTCAGTTCAAAATAGAGCCTCAAACCATGTTTTCTATTATTAATTTAGAGAGGCTTCTGCTGATTAAAAAACATGTTTTGAGGATAAATTTTTAATGAAAGCAAAGGATAAGATCAGCTGAATTTTACTTCAAACTAATTTCCCCTATTTGGATAGCTTTAATGGTTCAGAACATATTGCCCATTTCCAAAAAGCATAGTATATTTTCAGCATGATCACAATTATCATTTAGCACACATTATAGGTCTGAGTGGTAAAAATAGGTTATAGCTTGTTTTCATTTAATTAGTTTGCTTGGTTAGAGCGCATTAAGATTTTAAAAGTAATCAAGACAAAGAGGTTATGTGGAGAATGAGCTTGCTTAATATAGCTGAACTTTAATTTTCCTCAAGCAAACAGAGATTTTGCAAGCATAAAACAGATACAAGATCCAAATTTCTATCAGTGCATCCCTCTCCCAAAGGCCACTTCATCTCCTTTGACCTTTTTCAATCCTTAAGAGTGATAAATAGTGAAAGAATGAAGAAATCCTCAAAGGAATGAAGATCAGATCCTCTACAGCATGTGTTCATTTCCATGCACTGCATTTCAGAATTCACATTAACTGTTCTAGATAATTGCTGAAATCCCACATTTTGCAAATGTTGTAAGATTTTGGGCAGGAGTGAACAACATTATAGGAGAGGGGTGTCCACATATGGCCCATGGCTTCTACTTTGCTGATCAGTCCTTTAGGAGGAATGGGGGAAGTTTTACATCTAACACGGAGAAGTATTAGAAAGAAAGCAGCAGCATTTACAAAAGGTATAGTGAAATTATAGTGAACACCTCAAAATGAAAACCCACATGGTTCTTCTTTAAGAGAACATTTGGTTGACAGAAGTGACTAAATATCCACACCCTTCATAATTTCACTGATGAAAACAGTCATTAGAATTTCTGTTAATTAAAGGGGGTGGGGCAGTGCAACCATTGAGTTAACCATTGGCTAACCTGAAAAGGGGTCTTCATCCTCACACAATTGTCCTCCTACATACAAAGCTGCTTAGCAGAAGGACTCCTCTGTTAAGAAAACAGTAAGAAAAACAGTAAGAAAACAGAAGTATGAAATAAGAAGCAAAGTAAAGCATTACTTCACTAATTCTGCTTAAGAATCTAAGGAATGTATCTAATAACAAACTTGTACTTTACGAAAAAAAATTCAGTGGTCTGCCTGGACTCCTCAATTACCCCTTACTCTACAAATGCACTCTGGTTTACTTAATAAAGCTCCTTATCTTGTATAGCCATACAGTGGTACCTTCATGGATCTGGAGGCATTCAACGTAATTTGTTATCAGAATCAACAAATGAATTTTGGAGCTGAGAAGGCTAATAAACTTGCTGAGCTCTGAGACACAACTTTCTTGGCATGCTGTTTGATAGGCTGGACAATGACTACAGTTTTTACTCTAACCCTCCCTGCAGTATGGTAGAAGCTTTTCATTATCAGGCCCCAACCTCCTGCTTTGTGGCAATTGCTACCAACCACACCTTCTGTTGAGTATCTGGGGAGGTGGTTTGCTGGTCATGGTGAAATAATAATTCCTGCAAAATGTTCTGGTTATAATATCCAAAGATAAGAATTTCCCCAATGTTGCCCTGTGAGGCTGGCTCCAGACCCAGACAGCAATCTTAGGAGGCACGAGAAACCATGGCAGCTGGTAGATTCTATGTAGCGGGACAATGAATCTGCTCATGTTTTCATCTGAACACTAAAGGGACTTTCCCATATTTTGATACCTATCAATCAAATAGCTGCAGCACCTTGGATGGCTCCTTTAAAATTCATACCAAAACCCAGAATGCATTTGCCACCACTCTATAGTGAAAGCTACTGGCCATTAGTCATGAAAAATGCACACAATGTTCAGTTGCATGGTTTGTTACCATGATGTTTTCTTTATAATCCCTGTGTCCTCATGGAATACATTCCCAGTCTACCATAGAGACATGAAACCACAGATAATAGGGAACCATATTGAAATGAAACAATTCTGGTGGAAGTTGACCATAGAAACACACTGGAGGACCTAGAAAATGCCTAGAGAGAACTTTTTTTTTTCAGATGTGCATAAGTGAAACCTTGGTTACCAGTCTCACAGTTATGAGTGATACTGTAAAAAAAAAACTGTCTTGAAGACTCACACTGAACAACACTGGGAGAAGGAATGGGAAGTTCATAATTCTTTCTCCTTCTCCACATTTATCCACTTGAAATAGCTCATTCATGATTTGAATTTCTTCCTCGTATTTCAGACCATGCATATTTGGTATGCCATCATGCCAAGAAGATTTTGAAGAGTGTTGTTTGCATAAATATCTGCTTTCAAAATGACAAAAACAGGATCTAAACATGAGAAGAATACAATCAAATGGGATAAGAGCAACACAGCTTATAAGAATAACACGTATCTGCATTCTAGCATTTACCTCCAAGTAACTTCACACAAGCTGACAGTGGCGGGATACAGACGGGCAGGGGAAGACGTCTTGGAGGTGTATTCTCCTGAATACGGAGCCTCCAGACCGCCTGCCCCGGGGGAGTGGCTCAGGTGTATGGGGCTTCCACATGGGGGGCAGTGAAGACGCCTCACCTGGGGCCGTTTCTGACCCGCAGTTTCCAAACCGCCGCCTCGGAGGACGCTGCAAAGAGAGAGGCAGCTTCCTCACGGGTGGCCCAAAACGGGGCTTTTTTTTCTTTTGCCGGCTGGCGGATGTGCACATTTAAAGCACCCAAGCCCCTTTAAACTTTTTTTCCCGCCCTGGCCAAGAACAAAGGTGGTCTCCTGCCAACTGGTGATCAGCTGGTGTTGGCATCCTTGTCCGCTTGCACGTTGCCAGTGTCACCAGCATCATGGATGCCTCCTCTCCTTTGGTCCCTGTGCTCTTGCTGAATCTGCAATGCACAGCCACAGCTGTCGCCGCTGCCACCGCTGTCCCCCTGCCATCCCCCATCACCTCCTTTGTACATATGTAAATATTTAAAGTTTTAGCCTTTTTTTATTGTTAGGTGAAAATGGCGCAGGAATGTGTGTAGGGGTGCACTTTAAATTCCAAACTTTCCACAATTCTAGCAGCGCATGCGTACATGCAGCTCTAGGGTTAGGGTTAGGGTTAGGGTTAGGGTTACGAGTCTTAAAATGCACTGCAGCTGTGCTGCAGCTTCCACACCTGCATGGCAGCTGACGCTGCAATTAAAGCCTGACTGCAAACTGCGCATGTTCCAGGACCCCGACTCATTATGCGACGCAGCAGACACGGAGCTTTTAAATGGGCAACTTAAATTAGCGGCGTAGCAATTCTGGCGTACCGGTGCAGTAGCTTACAGACGGAGATGCGCAGCTGCGCACTATATAGAAAAGAAGCGGGGAAAAGCAGCACCTTTTTAATGCCGCTTCTTCCCGCTTGGGGCGTGTGGGCGGCGTGTTCATGGCAGCATTCAGGTAAGGGCCGTCTGAAGGCTATACCTTCATGACGTCATGAACACACCCCTTTTTGCCCGTCTGTATCCCACCAGTATGTTCTTACTAATGTCTTCACAGAAGTGTGCCCCATGGGGTTTAATGAAGGGGGTTACTCTCAGACATATATGTTCTGGTTATAATACCCCAAGCTAAGGAGATTGCAGTCTGGGACAGAGGAGCCACTGACTGGACCTACCACTCCTAGAATCCCCCAGTCAGCATGGCCAGCATGCAGCCCATAAAAGCAACTTTTCCAAACTCTTATCTCAGGCTGAACCCTGCAGAACCTTTAACGTACAGCTATTAGGCTGTTCCTAGTTCCTTTATCTTCTGTCTCAGGGTAGGAGTCATGTGGCTCTCCAGATATTGTTCGACTGCTGGTCCCAGAAGCCCTAGCCAGCATAGTCAGTGGAATGCTGGGAACTACTGTCCAATGTCATCTGGTGGTCCACATGATTCCCATCTTGCTCTCTCCTCTTACTGATGCCAATGGAAAGGTCCTTTAAGCAATAGTGAGCTAAACTTTTACTTGAAAGGATATTTCATTGAAATGACTGGTGTTTACATCAAGACAGAGCAAAGCACCAATTGCACTGATTCTAATTGTTCCTAAACTTGACCTATTGCAAATACACCAATATCACTGCTTTGGATTTCAATGAATTAGACTGCTTCTGAATGCATGGTTTGGGGACTGGATTTGATATCTGTTATGTAGCAGTGCTCCTTACAGAGCTGCCTGAACTTTTCTCTCTATTCTGCATGCAGTGTTTTGAAAATAAATGAATAGAGAGAAGTGCATTTTAATTGAGGTAACCTTTAAAAGAAATCTCAACGGGCAAGAGGAAAGCTTCGAATATGGCAGCATCGTTATTGCATACACACCACACCAGGGACATCAAGTCATTGTGAGTCTTTCTGTCAGGGCTCTTTGTCATTTTCCCATCCAGCATAGGACTTAAATTATGCTGTGAATTACAAATATATTACACCAGGTTTTGGATTGATTATGGTACTGAAAATGTGGCTAAACTTTTCCAGATATGTGAATTTTGTACTCTTTGTTGGTAAGCAATTCATCTTCATCCAAACAGGATGAAAGAAAATAAAAATTCAACAGAAATTAAACATGCTGCTCTGTTTTTCAGTGCTTAGGGGGAACATTTATATCATGACAAAAGCATTTAAATGCTGAACATTTTAACCTAATTTGCAATGAAATAAAAATACTTTGATAACTTTTATGAACTTTACAGTAAATCCTATAGCTCTGGATCCATTTCAATTTGGTTTCAGACCTGGCTATGGGACAGAGGCCACTTTGATCACTTTGGCAGATGAAGAGCCCACATGGCCAAAGAGAAAATTGGTCTCTGCTTTCATCGACATCTCTTCAGACCATCTTAAGTAACAACAAAACAATATTTACAAAATGTAGGCTGGTGACTTTAATATCATCATTTTTTTCCCTTCTCCTCTTGTATGATTTTTAACACTATTGCCTGATGAAGAAGCCTGTGGAGCTTTGAAAGCTTGCATGAAATATTCTATGTATTTTTAATTGTGCAATAAAGTTATAGTTGTTTCGTGGATTTTCGATGTTATTGTACATAGGCAACTTGGTGGGTCCACAAGTAATTTTTCAAAACAACAACAACAAAACAAAACAAAACAAAACAAACAGACGACTAAATAAACCCAAACCTCCAAAAGTGGTCAAGTCACTTCTTGAGGGGTTTTTTTTTTTTGGGGGGGGGGGGGGGCTGATATTCTTAATGATAATTCAAGGAAGCCCTCAGCTTAAAAACTGAATTCCCATTCCTGAAAGCTTCCAGAAGAGGAAGTTCATCCTTTCTTTTTGGCCAGAAAAGGGACAGTGGGGAGTTTGGAGAAGTCAAAGGCCACACTTGGCCCTAGCGCCACAATTCCACTCCCTGCTCTAAAAGGACTGAAGGACCTAGAAGATTAAGCAGAAATAAATGTTCATGGGCAGAGGTATGTCACATTCCTCAACATTCAG
>NC_056525.1:187292436-187312934 GCF_019175285.1 Sceloporus undulatus | reverse complement strand
GATATTGTATTTCAGGGCATTATCCAATCAACAATTTACAAGGTTAAGAAAATGGCAGTAAAGGAAGGTATCCAATCAAATTGTAAACAAATGATTCCTTTTAACTTGGAAATGTGACACAATTTGGCTAGTCAGCAAGATGGATCATTTCCATGCCTTGTCTGATAGTCCATTTCCTAAATTTCAATATGTGAGCATCACTTGACTGAGTGTCTGACATTAACAGTGTATGAGGTTATAAATGAGAAGGTTCTGATGATTTCCAAGTATTACCTAATGAATCTTTATCCCCATTACAGGAGTGACAAACAAGACAAGCACATTTGGCAGTTTCTGACTCATAGATGGATGAAAGCACATCAAAAGGGCAGATGCTGCAGAAGTATCTCTGCAGCACTTAGTTGGGAGAAAGAGTTTAACTGCATACCTGTTATGACAATATCCACTGAATGGTAAAAGCTGCAGTCTTCAAATCATTTACTCAGCTTTCCTACTTGAAATTGCAGGATGCTGTGCAAGACAGCACAGTTGAACTACAATGCTAAAACAAAATCTTCCCACTCCAAAATGAAAGCATTATATACTGAACAAGTAATAAGTCTGTACATTTGTAGAAGGTGAAATGGTCAATAATCTCACACCCACAACAGACAACAAACATTTATTTCTTTTTACATAAATATATTGTATTTTGCACACAAGATTGGATTTTGTAAAGTTAAACAATTTAAAATTGTATTTTTTGCAAGAAAAATGCCTAAAGGGGGGGAAAAAACCAAAAATATAAAACATATTTGCAATCTCTTTGAACAGGTAAAAAGCTTTGAATTGTTTTCCTTCTTGCTTTCAAGAATGATATTTGAATATTTACATCCCTAGATGGATCAATTGGCTCGTGAGTGTCCAAGGTGTATATCTCTCTTAACATACAATAAAGTAAACATTGGCTTTTCAGTCTAATGAGGCAAGGTTACAATGAACATTGAGTTCCTGATATCATGATTCCATGCATGTATGTAGTGAAGTCAGTTTCATTACCTCATATTTAAGAGAGAAAGATTAGCCAAGAAATGGAGACAGAGGAAACCTTATGACCTAGTATAATGATGTAGAATTTATTGTAACTCCCTTCCCTGTAGTGATATGAGATAATTTATGATCATTGCCAAATTAAAAGCAACATCCATCATACTTTTTATTTTCATTTTGAGATGGCTAAGGATATAGGTTTTCTGAATGTGAACAGGAAATAATTCCACACTTGGGGATTTTGCTACATGAAAATGTGAGGTATAAAGGATTGTATTGAAAGAAAATAAGCACTAACACCCTTTCCACAGTGGTAAATTCTCTTAGTTGCAACCCGCACCACCACATCTACCTTTCAAAGCATCTGAAAATCAGTTTCTTCCTCCTTAATGCTTATTTTTTAAAGAAGAGACAAGAAAGTTCCGGAATATAAGGAAGAACATATTGCTATCAAACTAAGTTTCTGATATGTATATATGATACATTTTTAAAAATGATATTAGGAGCCTAAGCTAGAAAGCAAAGTGAAGACATGCATGCTGTAGACCTATATATCATTTATTAACCATACAGTCAGTCCTCCTTATCCACAGACGTTTTATCCATGGATTCAGGCATCCATGGCTTGAAAATATTTTCTAAAAATATAAATTCTAAGATGCAAATCCTGATTTTGTCATTTTTACTATGCGTTTGTATTTAATGGGACTTCAGTGTCCATGGATTTTGTTATTCACAGAAGGTCCCAGAACCAAACCCCAATGGATACCTAGGGCCCACTGTAGTTTACAAATGTAGATATAGTTCCCTACATTTCAAAGAAATGGGCATGGACAGGGAGAAATAATAATAATAATAATAATAATAATAATAATAATAATAATAATCCACTACAGATGGACTTTTAGTACATAAGGAATACATGCTAGGGTTGCTTCGGGGCGTCACTTACAGATGCCCCGCAACCCTAGCACATATTCCGTTCATCAAAATGGTGCCGCCCTGTACAGATGGGTGCTGCCATTTTGATGTCATGGCCATGCCACGTCCAAATGGCGTGGTGCTGGCGTGATGTGTTTGCGCCATGTCAAGTCGTTTGTGGTGGCCTAACAGTGGCACTAGAAGGAGCTCCAAAACAGAGCTCCTTCTGCAGGGCACCTCGTTCCCACAGCCACCAAACGGCTGCAGGAATGGCGTCAGGGAGAAAGGGGCCAAGCGGTCCCTTTGGCTGCGACTGCTGGGATGTTCTAGGGCATGAAGCCCCAAGGACACCCCTTTTTGGGACCAGGAAGAAGTGGCATTTTGCCGCTTCTCCCTGGTCTTGAAAAGCACCAGATTGGGGCCTTTGGGCTGCTGCTGTGGCTGCCCTGGCCCCAATCTGTGCCTGAATGGAGCGACTGCAGGCCGCCCCAAATGGGTGGTCTATACCCCACCAATATTTATTTATATCCTGCCCCCCTACAAGATGCAATCGGGGCAGGTTACAAAGATTAAAAAACAAAACAAACATGTATTCCAAAATCCTCAATCCCCCTCTTAAAATACAATAAACGATATAAGAGTTTACCATATATACTCGACTATAAGTCAACCTCATGTATAAGTCGAGGGCAAGTTATGGGGCCAAAATTATGGATTTTGCTATGACCCATGGATAAGTTGAGGGTAAAACCTAGGGGTGTATAGCAAAAGATCTGAAGAATGAAGCAAAGCAAAGCAATGTCAAAGAACATATAGAATTTCAGCAGACATAACCATTTGTGTTTACTCTTAAGGCTGGATGGATGAGAAAGTAAAGGGAGTCAGTGCTTCCAGGACAGATTATACTCTTGCTTTTCACCAGGGGATGGTTCCTTCTTTTAAATAAGAGTTAAGATACACTACGTACGTTGACCCATGGATAAGCTGACTCAGGGTTTTTGGGTCAATTTTTTGACCAAAATTTCTAGACTTATACATGAGTATATACAGTAAAAATACATAAAAATAAAATAAATTTTAAAAAATTATATAGCAAACTATAGACCGTGACTAAAGTGCAGTCGGAGATCTTAGAGTTCTTCTGATGGCTGGAGAAACTATTCAGGAAAGGCCCGTTGGAAGAGATCTGTCTTTATAGCTTTTTTAAAGCTGTTTAGGGTGGTAATATGACGGATCTCATCCGGCAGGCCATTCCACAATATGGGCGCAACAGCTGAGAATGTCCTTTGGATGGTCGACGAGAGCCTTGTTTTATAAGGCTGTAGCAAATTCTTCCCTGAGGATCTAAGTGTGTGGGGAGGATTATATAGATGGAGACGGTCCAAACATAGGTTGGACCCAAGCCATTTAGGGCTTTAAAGGTTATAACCAACACCTTGTACTAGACCCGGAAACTAATGGGCAGCCAGTGATCTTAAGATCAGTGTTATATGGTCTCTTCTGGATTTAACAGAGACCAGTTTGTCTGCCATGTTTTGAATTAATTGAAGTTTCCGGACCAAGCACAAGGGTAGCCCCATGTAGAGTGCATTACAGAAATCAAGGCGTGAGGTTACCAGTGCATGTACTACCGTCTCAAGGTCCCTGACTTCCAGGAAAGGGCGCAGCTGGCGTATCAGCCAAAGCTGATAACAGGCATTCCTGACCGTTGCATTCACTTGATTTGTCATGTGAAGCGACGGATCTAGGAGCACCCCCAGACTGTGAACTCAGTCCTTTGAGGGAAGTGTGAACCCTTCCAGGACTGGCGGTTGTATCCCGATATCTGGGTTCGGAGCCGATACCTTAAATACCTCCATTTTTGTCTGGATTCAGCTTCAATTTGTTTTCCCTCATCCAGTCCATTACTGCCTTAAGACAGTCATTGGGAAGAGAGACACCATCTGAAGTCAAAGCTGATGACCGAGACATGGAGAAATATATCTGGGTGCAATCAGCGTACTGATAACACCCCGCCCCATGCCTCTGGACAATCTCTCTCAGAGACTTCATGTATATGATAAAGAGCATTGGTGACAGGATGGCACCTTGTGGGATGCCACAATTAAGCTCTTTCCTTGCCGAGCAACTGTCCCCGAGCATCACCCTCTGGAATCTGAGAGGAAGGAACGGAAGCACTGCAATGCAGTGCCTCCAATCCCCAGCCCTTCCAGGTGACTCAAGAGGATGTCATGGTCTATTGTGTCAAAAACCACTGAGAGGTCTAGTAACATCAACAGGGTCACACTGCCCCTGTCGATGCCCAGATGAAGGTCATCAGCCAGAGCAACCATGGCAGTCTCAACTCCAAATCCTGTTTCAAAGCCAGTTTGAAATTTATCTAGATAATCGGTTTCATCCAAGACAGCTTGGAGTTGGAGAGCAACCGCTATCTCGATCACCTTGCTCAGAAATGGCAATAAAGAGACTGGTCTGTAGTTCTTCATATCCAGGGGGTCAAGGGGAGGTTTTTACAGGAGCAGCCTAACCACCGCTTCCTTCAAATAGGATGGAATATGACCCTCCCCAAGGGACACATTGATGATGTCCCTTAAGAATTCACAAATCTAAACACTCTTTATAGGCAACCAGTTGGACTCTTTCAAGAGAGACTTATAGTCACCAAATGATGAGATGCAAAAACATTTTTGCAGTGGAATGTGAACCCCTGCCCTGGGAAAAATGAGATGGGGTGGACAGTTAACAGTGAAGATCTACTGGCTTGTGTATGTGTATAGGTCAGAACTTTTATTCCCTAGGCCCTTTTATCCACTAAACTAGTTCCTTTGAAAGACCCAGGTTAAGTCTGGCATAACATCATGAGGTGAGGAGAGACAAGATTGTTTCAGACCCCTTGTTTCCTAGATCAGACCCTTTTAAAGACCAGCCTCAAAGAAAGATTTTGTTGGTAGTTATGTCTTTCATACTGCAGAAATAAAGCAATTTGAAACCACATTAACTGTCATGGCTCCATCCTGTGGAATCTTGGTATTGTAGTTTGGTGAAGTATTCAGCCTGGTCTGTCAGAGAGCTCTGGTGTCTCACCAAACTACAAATCCTAGTATTCTGGAGGATAGAATTATGGCAGTTAAAGTGAGATCAAACTGCTTCATTTCTGCAGTATGGAGACAACCTTGTTTTAACCTCATTAGAAACTGCCATGGATCCCATGCTAGGAAAAAGGCAGCATATAAATAAAATAAAATACTATCTTTTGGTAGACAAGTAAAGACTTTTGTATTCTGACAGGCATTTGATATAAGGCCCACTTGGCACAATGGGCTGGATACTGCTAATTCCTGTGTGTGTATGTGTTTTAATATACATTTAACCTGTTTTTATTTTTATCTGATTTTTAATTGTGTTTTAATTTTTGTATTTTGTAGATTGTTAAGAATGCTTTTTAATTATTGTAAGACACTTGGAGACTCAATCTGGGTAAAGGGAAGGATAAAAGTAATAATAATAATAATAATAATAATAATAATAATAATAACAATAATAATAGAAAAAAACAATTTCCTCTAGAAAAATTAGATGCTGACTGCTGACCACAGTGCTGTGCAACCTGCCAGCCAATAAAGGGTAATTGGCCAAGAGAGATACTAAAGGAAAATATAAGCATGGATGTCTTATTAAGTATAATGGCATTTATTTTGAAGTACAGGTACTTAAAATCTTAACCTAAGACTTTGATACAGAGGTTTGATTCAATCATTTTCAGGTCTGCAGAAAGGTCCAAAGTACTTTAAAAAGAACTCTTCTAATGTGTCAGAAGAGAATACTTGATTTTGCTTTCGCTGCTGTCAAGAAAATGAAAAGGATGTAGATAATAATAATTAGCTTTAAATTGCTTTGGTTTTACGTTTTGGATATGTTCTTTTATTAAAAATAGCTTTGTGACTTGAACTTTCAAGCTAGAAATTAATGATGATAATAAATATACAAGGGTGTACTATGATATAACTATTTTTACAGAGATGTAACAGTTTTTATACTGAAATTTGGCTTTATTATTGGTAATGTGTGGGAGGAAGTTGTGTTTCAATTTGTTTGTTCTAGTAGTCTTCAAAAATGTTTTTTTAGAATCTAATGGGAACTTGCTGATAATTGGTAATAATATGTATCATATAGGATCTGAGCCTGCACCAAGGCAGTGAAGGAAACTTTGCTAATGCGTTTTGAGAGATGCTGAACCACAGTGCTTTAGTGCTAGGACTGGGACACCAGGATTCAAATCACCACTCAGCCATGGAAACCCACTGGGTAAGTTTGGCAAGGTCATACTCTTTCAGCATTAGAGGAAAGCAACAGCAAACCACTTCTGAAGAAATCTTGCTAAGGCTGCATGTGCACTGCAGAAATAATCATAGAATCATTGAATCGTAGAGTTGGAAGAGAACACAAGGGCCATCCAGTCCAACCCCCTGCCATGCAGGAAATCCAAATCAAAGCATCCCCGACAGATGGCCATCCAGCCTCTGTTTGAAGACCTCTAAGGAAGGAGACTCCACTACACTTCGAGGGAGTTTGTTCCACTGTCGAACAGCCCTTACTGTCAGGAAGTTCCTCCTAATGTTGAGGTGGAATCTCTTTTCCTGCAGCTTGCATTCATTGCTCCGGGTCCTAGTCTCTGGAGCAGCAGAAAACAAGCTTGCTCCCTCCTCATTATGACATCCCTTCAAATATTGAAACAGGGCTATCATATCACCTCTTAGCCTTCTCTTCTCCAGGCTAAACATCCCCAGCTCCCTAAGTCGTTCCTCATAGGGCATGGTTTCCAGACCTTTCACCATTTTAGTCGCTCTCCTTTGGACACGCTCCAGTTTCTCAATGTCCTTTTTTAATTGTGGTGCCCAGAACTGGACACAGTATTCAAGGTGGGGCCTGACCAAAGCAGAATAGAGTGGCACTATTACTTCCCTGGATCTAGACACTATACTCCTATTGATGCAGCCTAAAATCGCATTGGCCTTGTTAGCTGCCACATCACACTGTTGACTCATGTTCAACTTGTGATCTACTTGGACTCCTAGATCCCTTTCACACGTAGTTTCATTCAACCAGGTGTCCCTCATCCTATATCTGTGCTTTTCATTTTTCCGCCCTAAGTGCAGTACCTTACATTTCTTCGTGTTGAATTTCATTTTGTTAGCTTTGGCCCAGTTTTCTAGTCTGTTCAGGTCATTTTGAATCTTGATCCTGTCCTTTGGAGTATTAGCTACGCCTCCTATTTTGGTGTCATCTGCAAATTTGATAAGTATTCCCCCAATTTTGTCCTCCAAGTCATTGATAAAGATGTTGAATAGAACTGGCCCGAGGACAGAGCCTTGTGGGACCCCACTGGTCACTTCTCTCCAGGATGAAAAGGAGCCATTGTTGAGCACCCTTTGCGTTCGATCGGTCAACCAATTACAAGTCCATGTAACAGTTGCCTTGTCTAGCCCACATTTTACAAGCTTGTTTGCAAGAATATTGTGGGGAACTTTGTCAAAGGCCTTACTGAAATCAAGATATACAATATCCACAGCATTCCCTTCATCTAACAAGCTGGTAATTTTATCAAAGAAAGCGATAAGGTTTGTCTGGCATGACTTCTTATACTGCTTTAACTCCCATGGCTCAACACTATGGAATTCTGAGATTTGTAGTTTATTGTGAAACCAGAGCTCTCTGACAGTGAGGGCTAAATATCTCATCAAACTCCATAGCTGAGTCGTGGCAGTTAAAGTGGGGTCAAACTGAAGTATTTCTGCAGTGTGGATGCACCCTAAAAAAGCCTTGTGAATAACCAATCTCAGTCACTGCTCCATTTGTACCCAGTCACTATGGGAGTGGCAACCAAGCATCTGGTGAGTAGTGATGAGAAGCCTCTCACTAATGCTGGCCTTGTGGCAAAGTCCATTACAGGCAAGAGGCCCCTTGATCACTGCTGTGCCAGCTGCTTGGCTGTTGCTCCCATGGTGACAAGTTGCAAAAGGAGCTGCTTCTCCCTGGCATGGAAGGACTCTCGATCCTTTTTCATTAAGATGGAGAGGGATGAAGACGGAGAGGGATGAAGGAAAGGGAGAGTTTTTAACTACCAGAGTGGCCCCAAGGTGATGGACTCTTTCCACTATTTGACCCTGGATGCTCCTCCCCCTCCTTCCCCAGAGATGTGCCTTCCCCACACAGCTTCAAGTATGCCTCACCAACACAAACATTGTTTCTTTTGCTATGTCTTCCCTCTGCCTGTCCAGTGTAAGAAAGCAAGAGTTCTAACCTGCCAGCCAAGTTCTGACAAAGCTTACAAAGCTTAAGCAAGGTCCCAAATTTGAAAGCAGGGTCCTTTTTGCCACTGCTTCTCCCCCACTGCCACATGCTCTAACTTCTTGCTCCTGTCAGTCAGTCTGTCCCAAAACTACCCTGCTCTGAGCCACAGAAATTATGCCCTGCACCCAAACCTTGTGAGAGTTTCTCAATGGCCACCTCCACTACTACAAAAGATGCAACTAAAAGAGGTGCTTGCATGGACACTCAAAGAGCAGGAGACATCACCATACAAATTGATCACCAAGGGACTCCTGAAAAGAAGTTTAATGAAACACTTATCCCCACCATAGTCCTAAAAGCCACTGTTCCTCTTGTCTTTCTTGTGCACCAACAGTTTGACTGAATTCACCCTCCCCCTTTTCCCCTCACTGTCCATCTACCACCCCCAGTGGGGGCATAACACCCACTTTGGGAATCCCTGAACTAAAGCATGCTTGTGCTATTTTATTTTTTCAATGTATGACATTTTAGCCATTCAGTTCTTTTAAAATGCATACATGATTTTATATGCATTTTATTTCTCTGAAATAAATGCAAGCCTCACAAACCTGCTGAGGCAAGGTGTTCTTTTGAGATTATCACACTCCTTGTTGCATCCTTCTTGTGTGATTGTGTGGTGATTTTCATATGGCATCATTATTATCCTGTTCTTACCCTGCCTTTATTGTGTGATTGTGAAAAGATTTTCAGGCTACATCACACTTATTCCATCCTTCTCCCATCTCTGAAGTGGCATGACCCCATCACTGTGTATTCACGGAAATGCATATTAATACAGTGACGGGTGTCACTGATGGGAGAAGGATGGGATAAGTGCGGATGTGAAAAGGGCAAGGTAAGCATGGGAATGATCCCTCCTGCCCTGTAATAATCTTCTTTGTCTCAGAACATGCACTGTGAGATGTGAAATGGATGCATTTGTTGAGCATCTCAACCACAGTGATTTTTACTTGTATCCCTACTTTGGACCAGACCAATCCATAAACATCACATGGCTACAAAAGACCAATTGAAGCTGCTAATCAGAGATGCTGACAACACTCTATGGTTTCCACTCTTCATGCAAAGGAAGGATAATTTGGACTAAGCACTCAAGTGTTAAGCAATTCATTAGATTCAGGAAAGATATAGTGATACTTCACAGACCACCCAAAGGCAGTCTGACAGAAATTAGGAAATTTCTTTTAAGCACTTAGCAGGACACTTGGTCTGATGAACAACAGTAGCTGAGCAGGAAAAATGGAAAGGGGGAAGATGAGAAAACTAATCAGTTTGGGATGCCTGACTTGTAAGCTTTGGCAACTCTAATGGAGATTGCCTCTCTCTCTCTCTCTCTCTCTCTCTCTCTCTCTCTCTCTCTCTTTCTCTCTCCTAAAAGTGGAAATTGGTAATATTAAGATAGACAGGCCTCCATATTTTGGCCAAGATAAACAGCTTTTTGTCAGTTTTATATGCAGGAGACTGAACTGAAAATTTCCTTTTACCCCAAAGCAGCTGTAGGGCAGAAAAAGTAGTGGAGAGAGAAGGCATTACCTGTGCAGAATCCAAGATGGGAAATGGGCAGAAGTGTTTATTTGTGAAACCTTGTAACATTGTCACCACACAGGACAAGACTGAAAATTGGTGACCCAGCTGCTAACTAACACTTTGCCCCTGAGCTGTTTGCAAAGACAAGGGAATGGAAGAATATACAAGACATCAGAGCAAGGATAAGTCTCACAGGTTCATCTTGCCATACCAGAGGCAAGTAAGCATGTCCAGTCCCATGCTGTTCAAATATCTAGATACTCCCAAGCTACCTCTACCTTTGAGTAAGCACCTACAGTAAGCTACCATGAACAGAACAGGCCATCTTAATTTCTTTAAAGACATACCAAAGAGTGAATTATGTTCCCTGACTTTGACTTCCATTAGCTTTGGGAAACTAACTTGTCTAACTGAATAGTCAAGGGATTTCATTCGAGCTGATGTGGCTACACAGTCTACTGTTGCTCTGTTAAAAGAGAAACCTCAGCTACTTCCTTCTCTATTTTTATTTCCTACATAGATGAAAAAGGCGTAAGTAAAAGCTGGTACAAACGCTGTCCCACAGAAGTGCAGTCAGGAATTGGTGGGCCACGGGGGTGGTGTGGGAGGGCTGGAATCCAAATTGTGAGTTCTTTCCCATGTCATGCCTGCTATCTTCCATCCTTCCCTAGCAGTTTCACCACCAATAAGTATCTCAGTTCAAAATGAATAAGAAATAACTTAATAGTCAGTATACTTTGCATATGCAGAATATGCTGAAATCAAAATTTTCAGTTAAAAGAATCAGGTAGAAGAGATGCTGCCCATTAGAGAAGACATGAATGGATCACAGGAATAACCTGTGTTTCCATGGATAAGATAGCAGCATGTTCCTAACAATTTGTTTAATTCAGTTCTCATTGAAATGCTTTTCTTCTTTGAAGATTATCACACATGCGCTTACCATCAGGGAAATGCTGGGGAAGGTTAGGGAAGCACACATGTGTGTAACCCTGAAGCGATTCCCCAGCATCAGGGAAATGCAAGCTCCCTCTAGCATCCTGGAATCATTAAGGGGAAGTGACTTGCCTATTAAAGCAAAAGTTCCATTAACTCAAAAGGCTGGATCAGGGCTGTGGCATGAGGTTACCATGGCCCCGATCTGGCATGATGTAGATGGAACCCCCCAGTCCAATTAAAATGGAAATACGAAAGAAATAATAATAATCCAAAAGATTAAAAAAAAGATTAGCCTAAATTAACAGGTGTAATACTATATATTAAACACACCGGGGAAAGGAAAATATATTTATCCAGTGTTGAAAGGACAATAAGATAAATATCAGGGGAACTTGCCTGGGAAGAGCTTTATAAAGAAACCGTGTCACGGATGAGAAGGCACTCTGCCTCTCACATAATGACTCATATCATCTCTGGTGGCAGGGCACTTTCAGAACTTCCCTTTGAAAAACAACTGGAAAGTACATATAGAAAAAAAAAGCAGCCCTTAAAATGTGTATGACATTCTGACTATTATCTTCCATGATTTTATTTGATTCACTTTAAAGACATCCAATATAGCTGGGATAACCACATCTAATCATAAAATGTTTAGCTATGCACTGTAAAAAGGAGTACAGTCTGACCTCCATATCCACAGACTTGCCATCTGTGGATTTCAGCATCTGTGGATGGCAAAACTGAGGGGGGGGGAGGCAGAGGAGGAGAAGGCATCAGCAGGAAGAAGAGGAAGGAGCAGGAGGAAGGAAGAGGCAGAGGAGGAGGAGGAAGAGGTGGTGGTGGAAGAAAAAGGAGGAGGAGGGCTAAAGAAGAGGAGGGGTGAGGAAGAAGAGAGGGGAGGAGGAAGAGGGAAGAGTGTTGGCAGTCTGGGTGAAGAGAAGGGGGGAAGCAAGAGGAGGAAGAGTGGAGATGGAGGCGATGAGGGGAAGAGGAGAAGGAGGAAGAGAAGAGGGAGGGGGAAAGGAGGAGGGAGGAGGAAGAGAGTTGAAGGGGAAAGAAGAAGAGGAGGAAGAGGAGGAGGAGCAATAAAGAAGAGGAGGAGAGAGGGAAGAGCAGTGGTGGCAGCAGAGGCGGTGGGGGAGACATGAGGAGGGAGGGATGGAGAAGAGGAGGAGGAGAGTTCAGTGGTGGGGGAGAGTAAGAGGAGGAGGGGAGGAGGAAGAGGAGGAAAAGCAGCAGCAGGTGTGAGAGTAAAAGGAGGAGTAGGAGCAGGAGCAAGGAAGAGGATGGGAGAGGAAGAAAAAGGAAGAGGAGGAAGGAGAAAGGGGAGGAAGAGCAGTGGTGGTGACAGGGAGGGTAAGAGGAAAAGAGCCAGAGGAGAAAGAAGGGAGGTAGCCACCCACCACAGTGAGGTGGGCTTCGGGGGAGAGGGGCGAGGGGCAAGGCAGTAATGTCCCATTGGCCCATTGAGCATCCACAGATTTTATTATCCACAGAGGGATCCAGAACGGATACCGAAGACCCCCGTATTCCTTTTTTCTGTCCTAATGGGCATGTCATATATAGCAAGTCATCAGGATGAGCTAGGGGCTAGAATAATGCCCTCTCGAATTTATGCAACCCACGGATTGCATTTAATCATAAATCCCCTAGTCACCGGCAAGCAGTGTCACATTATGGCCCCCGCAACGGCCACAACACATACCTTCATTGCTCCCATGTCCCATAGGGACTCCTGATACAGTGCTACGCAACCTTATAGACCATGCCTACCAGATCCAGAACCTCTTCTGCCACCACAAAAGGCCATTCCGCAGGAACGCCTACCGCCAACCCTACCCATGCAAGCAAAATGCCAAACAAGGGTCCAGGGGTTGCTGCCTGACCGGCCCGGCCCGATAACAGTCCAACTGAGATGCCCAATGCATTTGAAGTTGTCCAGCAGATCATCAAGTTTGGCATCCTGATAGCAACGCTCTGTCTCATAGCCGCCAGAGGGGAATGAACCAGTAAGCGCAACAGTCCAGCAGGGCAGCAGATCCACAACTAATAACACTGTTGATGCTTAGCCGAAACCTGGAATAAGCAAACTGCAAAAGGCCAGAAAAAGGAAACAACTGACCAAACATGCACCATGAGAAACTGGAAGGGGGGTGCTGAGGCAGAGCCTACAGAAGGATCCTGAACCATGCCAGTTATGAGCAAGGCCAGATCCCGAGCTGGGAAGAGATGTGGGGCAAGGAGCCCAGGAGGTCTGGGGGGGGGGGGGGAGAAATAGGGCAGGACAGCCTAGCATGTGAGCCTCTGCAGGAGGTTCAGAGGTGGACAAACCTGCACTGCGTGCGTGAGCACTTTCCTACATTGAAATCCCGGCAAAGGCCCAAGCTTTCGGTAGGGGCTGAGCCAGGGGAACGAGCACGCGGCATGGTTTCAGTGCTGACTTCCAAGAGCCAAATTTCAGAGTGAAGTTGGTCCCAACGCTCCTTGGAATTTTGGAATTTTGGGAAGCATGCTGGCAGAACGCCATATCGTAAGCGATAGCTGCTGCCTCACCGGCGAAATCTCTGGCCCTAAGGATGTGTAGCAAATGGCTATCAAGCTGCCAAGCCCGATCAGGGAAGGCCATAGCAATGACAGCCCTGAAGATGGTAAAATCCTCCAGTCAGTTATCAAAATCACGTTGAACCGGAGGGGCAAGGGGACCTTTCTTTTTTCTTCTAAAGGAGGTGACCGCTAGAGCTGCTTGACCTGACAGTGGGACCAAACCAAACACATAAACAAAACAGCCCCTGAGTATAAGCTTTCTAGTTTTCCGGGGTAGATGAGAGCCAGGAGGGTGCTCGCCAGGTGCACAAACTGGAAGCCCCTCTGCTTGCTGGTTGACTCAAACCCCCTGAAGACTGGGTCGCCAAGAATGCCACTTGATGGCCCAGCGCAGCAAGCCTGGGGCCATGGCATGTTTGACCGAAAAGGCATCTCTTCCAATAGGTAAGGGTGCACTGACAGAATCTTGAGCGTGTTGAGCAGCTTGGGTGGAATGAGCCAGTTGACATCTTTTCTTCGCCCTGACCTCCTTTCTGCGTTGCCTACATCTGTTGGTCCCACTTGTGCTGCCGGTCATATCATCGACCGCACTGGAAGATGACAACGAAGTTGAGTCGCTGGAGCTGGAGGTCAACGGGGCTCTCAGAGGCCTCACTGTCACAGGGGTCCTATCACAGGCTGATGGAGGTGCTTGGTTGGAGGCTGTGGCTCCATAAGGATTGGCAACCGCCGGAAGAGGAGGAGATTCAGGAGCATTTAGGTGGCAGGGTGATGTGGCTTTCGCAATCAGCTCAGCAATAGAATGAGACAGCTGTGACATCGCCGATTCAGACAATAAAGGAACCGCTGGAGAAGGTCTGGCATGAGACGATCTGGATGCAGCTTTCCTCCTAGAACCCGAGTCTGGAATTGTTCTAGGGGAAGAGGTGGAGGTAGATTTCAAGGCCATCACTGGATGTGGTCCCTTAGGTTGACCAGGTTGGCCTGTCTTGATTGAGGTAGCGGACACCTTGGGGTGCGCAGCTTTGTTGGGCATCGTGAAAGAGAAGCCCAATCAGCTAATTGTCAGTCAGTGTGAAAACACAAAATATGTAGAAAAGGTGGCTGAGAGAGCGTGGCCACTTATGGGGCTATGGGAAGCAAAGCAGTCCAGTGTCCAAAGGGAACCAAAAGCACAAATTTGAAAAAAAGAAAAGAAAAAAAAAAGGGGGGGGGTAGAATTCACAACTCAATAGCTGTAGAAATGGCATAGAACCACTGGGCTACCAGGGTTCTAAGGATGGAAGGCAGAGTCAATAGTAGAGGGAGTCTCAAATGTAAATAATAATCTTTGCAAAGGAAAAAAACAATAACAAGGCAAGGGCACTGTGATCCAATTTGAATGTCACCAAGGAGGGCAAGACACCCTAATACAAGAGGGGAGGGAGAGCAATGCAGCAACGAGGAGGAATACTCACAGGCTGGGCCTTGTAAGAAAAGGCCCAGCAGCCAAGATGGCAGCCAATGACGTGGGGGGGCATAAAGTGCCCACCACCAGCCTCTGGGCCGCTGGGTCCCCAACTCAAAACAGGGAGGAGGGGGGAAGCCCCTTGTGCTCACCTCCCTAAAAATTCAGCTCTGCTCGGCAGCAGAGCTGAGCGAGAATGGCACCGAAGAGGACGCCACGTGGCCGTTTATAGGCCAATCCTCAAAGGTGGGGGCCGGGAGGGGAGTCGCCCAGCCCCCAGGAGCAGCCAGCCAATTGGCTTCCCTGGAGGACCGGGGTGACCATCAAGAGGGCCATCCACCTCCTAGAGCGTTGCTCTTGAGGCGGAAATCCCTCCTTCCCCCCCCCCCCACGGCTGGCCAATAGGAGGCTGGCGCGTGCCCAGCAAGGCATGCTGGGGCGCGCCGAGCCTCAGTGGTGCCAGTATCCCCGCAGCAACACGACCTGCCTGTGGCCGCCATTTTTAATCCACAAGAGGACTTCTCCTCATATCCCATGGCTGCTCTTTTCTAAGACATCTTTGGTGAGGGATATCTTATGAAAGTCCAAAAATAAACAAACACCCCCTAATGTCTACTGGATCATTCCTCTTCAGTGTTAATGAAATGAATTAGATTTGGATTCTTTTTCAGCAGGGCTTGGCAATCTACATGCTTGCCCGTTTTATCTTTAAAAAACACTTTCTGCCCAATGATACATGCAGGGTCCCAGGTCCCATGGCACAATTCTTTCAGGTACCTTGGTCAGGTGTCCAGGTCCACCTCCACACACTTCTGTTTTTCACATGCACATCAATGACATAATTCATCTCAGTCAGTCATGCACACTTCTCATCTGGAGAAGTCCGTCTGTCCCCCCCTCCCTCTCTAAATTCATCAGTATAACATATTCCATTTTAGCATGGGCTCTTGTTTGCTAGTGGTGGGAAAAAAAACTTCAGCCTTCTGAACAAATGGGAGTAGAAATTGTGGTAATGAAATTATAATTGGGTCACTGACTATGAATGACAGGTTGGAATATTCACCACAAAGAGTGTAAAAGATCTCATGGGGTGATGGAAGGAAGATCATAGCAAATCACAGTTGGGAGATTTCCTGATTTCCAAATAAAGCTAATGTTGCCTGCTTTTTATTTTTTTTATTTTTTTTTAAAATGTCATTGCTGACAATATTCTCATGGACATTTTTGCCTCTCTGATGTGTTGCTTCTTTTCCCTCTATCCTGATTCACTTTTCATTTCCCTGAAATCAACAGTAATTAGACCTTCTTGCATCTGTCTTGGTTTATGGTGCTGTGCTTTTCCTTTCATGTGTTTCTCCTCCTCCATTTGTTTTCAGATGTTGGCACAGCATCCACTTTTGATCTATGTTGATCACAACTGGGGCTGAAATATTTAATATTGGCCACCCTTTATTCTGTACATTCTTAAAATTTGCTTGAAAGCTGTCTTCAAAGTGCATCTCTTTAATTACTGGCACAAGTCAACTATACAAATATACCAAAGAATCTTTCAGAATGGGGTGAACAAGCTCAGATTAATCATATGTATAATCATTACTTGTGTTTAGATGCATCTAGCTTTAATTTTGCATAGCCTGCTCCAAGCGCACAGTTATGTGGATGGATATAGGGCTCCCCTTGTATCCAGTAAATTTATTCTTATCGTCTTTCTATACAAAGTTTAATATAGCATCATAATTTTAGTAACTTTTCCATCTAGAATATCATCAGTAATTATACACAAAAAAACATGAATATGTGCAGAAATATAAAAATATTCACTCTTTGTGTATTGCACTATGGGGCCAGATGTTGATTGCATGCTCCTTACAGCATGATTATTTGTTTGCTCCATTTATACCTCATCTTTTTTCTAATGAGCTCAAACCAGCATACAAGGCTCTTTTTCTGCCCATTTTCCCATCCTAACAATCTCGGCAGTGAATTATTTGTCCAAGGTCATCCAGTGTGTTTTATGGCTCAGTGGAAATTTGAAACTGGATCTCCACACATGCTCTCAGTGCTACTGCTTGGGTAAGGAAATGGAAAACATTTAATACAGATTATTTAATCCATAGGTATGAAACCAAACAGTGGAAATAAGGTGATCTTGGTTGCTCTGTTGCTTGCTATACAACTCCAAGAATAGCTGTATTCTGTCAGTCCGCACCAGGATAGTCAAGGCTGTATGGGCATTCAAGAAAAATGGAGAACATGGCAAAAGGATGGCAAAGGCAAATCTCAGAGGATCCCTTGCCAAGAAACCCTGGGTTAATTTAGCCTGGGGGGGGGGTCACACTCTCTGAACCTTAGAGGATGGTGATGGCAAGGCCCTCAGAGGATCCCTTGCCAAGAAACCCCACTTAGCCAGAGAAACCCCCTCTGTGAGCTCTGGGTTCCTATAAAATGCAATGCCACAGTCCTAATAGCAACTAACCAGTGAGTAAGTGCCATTACAATAGGGGGATTTACATCTGAGTAGAGAGCCAGGCTATAGAACAGGGTTTCAATTCCCATTGAGCCATGCAAATCCACTGGGTGACCATGGGCAAGTCCCCCTCTTTTGGCCTCAGAGAACAGCAATGGCACCCCCTCCTCTGAAGAAACTGACCAAGAAAACTCTGCAATAGAGTTGCCTTAGGGTCATCCTCCTTTCCCTTTCAACCTTATATCCAAAATGTCCTCCATTTTGAGCTTGCCTAGGAAGCATGTCCTCCAAGTCCTGCAAGGCTGGTAGGGCACCACCTCAACTTTCCAGGTCCTCCAAGTCCTGGAAGGCTGGGAGGGCATCGCCTCAGCAAGGGCTTTCCTATCATGGCCATGTGGCTATGAGGCTAAAGAGTGAACGGAAATAAAGAAAGTTGATGAGGGTGGGAGCACCACAAAGGATCCTCATGCAGCCAAAATTACAGCTGGCTGTGTTGCCAAAATTATGCCTGGCCACATCACCGATGATGCGACGATGCAATCAGCTCGACTGGCATTTTAAAAAGGGAAGTGATGATGTGGTGCAAATACAAGTAGGGACAACAATGGGGTCAAAAAAAGAGCCTGAACGACACCATGATGGAATCGAATCAACCATCTGGACTGAAACCTCATTGCAAACCGGTTTAAATGATAGGTGGGGGAATGAGGCCTAAGAAGATGACAACTTCACAGGGTTCCCCATCCTCCTTTAAGGAATGGGAGCAGCAGTAGATTGGGGAACAAAAAGGCAGTTTTTGAGATGTACAGGAGATGACTAAGGGCAACATTTGATCCCACCCCAAACCTTTCTTTTAATGAAAAGAAATGACAGAACTTCTGATGTTTATGTATGTAGCTCACAATTTTCCCATTGTTTATATCTTTGAACACTGTAAATAAATATGGTTTCTTCTTGATCATTTAATTTTTTTAAAGGCTCCAGTCCTCTCTGCAGTGTTGCAGATTGTGATCATACTGATGACCTTCTAGGTGCTTTCAAAAACAGACATAGGCTTGGAAGGACACATCAGTAATAAAGAGTGTGGAAATTCAAAGAATATTTGACAACACTCAGCAACAAACTTTTACTTTAGATTTGGAGGAAGATGGCTTCCCATTCTTGATAACCCATGCTTTCTCATTCTTTATTAACCTTGTATCTAGGATTAAAATTGTGCTTATTAGCATATGCCACATGCATGATGTCTGCAAAGTGTCCTCTAAGTGAAACTTCTTTTCCTCTGATCCACCATAAAAAAGTTCCTAAAGATGTGCTGTGCCAAAAGCAGTGTTCACATTAACAGCTGTGAGCTGACAGTTTACATTAACTATTGCAGCTTGGAAGAGCATGACCCCTGTCTTAAGCAGCTCTTGTTCTTTCTTATCAGACATAATGTATTGGGGGGGGGGGGAATATGCCATCAAAGAAATTCTAAAGAGCAAAAGAGTCATAGGCAGTAAAAGTACTAGCCTACATCTGTAGCTGGCTGAACCATCATAATGGCAAGACGCTCTTTTAGAAGACATGCAAACTCTAAAGCAAGCAGAATTGAAACTACACTGCTGGCCAAGTATTTCACAAACACACTTCAACTTATGAATAGAACTGGATGTTTAGTATCTGGCAGGACAATCCTGTGCTAGCAAGGGTGAAATTTATTTTATTTCTTTCTTTTCTTTTTCTTTTCTTTTTAAACAAGAAATATACTAAAAGTTAGGGATTTCTTCATAGATTGGTAAAGTTTGAAGGCAGCCCATGGATCATTCAGTCCAAACCCTTTCAATACAGAAATTTGTATCTAAAGCATCTTTTTCATTTTATTTCATTTATTACAGCAAATAGCCAGCATGATCTAAAGCATCTGTATCTAAATAATGTTCTACTCATAAGAAATTTCTTTTAGCTCTGATCAAGCCACAGTACCAAGAAGAGACAGCATTTTCATCTCTGCTGCGATCTCTCTGGGATAGATACTATCTGTCTTGGGATAGATACTATCTGTCTTCTGAGAGTGAGAGTGAGAGTGAGAGAGAACCAGTTACTCCCCTGCAGAAGCAGGCCCAAGCCTCCAGGTACTGGGCTAACTAGGACAGCCTTCCACCTGCTCCCCTGCCTTGACAGGGGGTCTAAGACCTGCCACCAAAGGGGTGACAGCAATGGGGTGTTTCCTCTCCAGAAGTGTGGCAGAGCCAGTCACTCTGCCTGACAATGGACAGGTTGCATACCTCTCTTTTCTTTTAACTGATACGATGATATTGAGGAATTATGACCAAAACTGGATGATTGGCTGCAATAGAGGAAGTTTTTATTTTTACTTCATTTTACTGCAGGTGACTAGCGTGTGTGCATTTAATCACATTCTCATTCTCATTATGATTAGTTTTATTATTCAGATATTTTCTTATCCTTGACAAGGAAAGGGTGTCTCAATAGATCAAGACACCTCTGAAAAAAATATAAACTGCAATGATATTTTTGTACTTTAGTGAGAAAGAAAGACCAGGAGGAGGCTTTTCTTTCGTTTTCTTTCCTCCCCCTCACCCAATTTTGATGGGTTTTCTGGAAAAAAAATTGTACAAAATTTTATTTTATACAAAAAGATGTGGTTCTGTGCAAAAGTCTTTTAAAGAACAGGTGGGATTTGTACATACTACATTTTCACAGAAAAGTCTTGAAGTGCCAGTATAGGTGCTATATACCTATATCCATATGGATCCATGTAAGTACCATGTTGTTATCCTCACCATGCTGATAAACCTGTCGTAATTTTGCCTAGATAGGAAAAAAAATGTGCAATACTGGGGGTGGAGGATGGTTTCCCCTTCATGATGGAATGAAATAAATCAAGTTTGCATTCTTATTCTGAGCTGTCAACCATCCAAGTTCTTTTAAAATAACATCCCATGAAATAGAGTCCACCACTTTCTGAGGTAGTCTGTTCCACTGCTGAATAGATATTACAATCATGAAGTTCTTCCTAAAGTTTGGTAGAAGTCCTCTTTCTTTTAATTTGAATTCATTCAGGTCCTACACTTTGGAATAGCTCTGTCTTCCATGTATCAGCACTTCAGTTGGTTAAAGATTGCTCTCATTCTGCAAGCTGAATATACTGAATTCACTCAAGCATTCCTTGTAAGGCTTGGTGTCTACACTTTTTACCATGCCACATATTTTCCTCTAGACACATTCCAGCTTGTTGTTGATGTCCTTCTTAAAGTGTTGCCCATGGAA
>NC_056525.1:187286056-187292426 GCF_019175285.1 Sceloporus undulatus | reverse complement strand
TCTGACATAGTAGACAAAGAGGCTTTAAAGAATGGCCTGAAAGGCTGACCTGGGGGCAGAATCTTGGTGCAGCGTCCTGATGACACACGCCCAACTCCGTCCCCCAGGATGCCTTGATGTTTGTACAATACAATACAATTTATTGAGTAGCCCAAGGGCCGTTTCAAAATACTAGTAACATAATAAAAAGCAGTATCACACAGCTATATATAAAATGTAAATACAGTGCACTAGGTGCAATAAACCTCCATACAATATAAAGGCTGGCCTGGGGGCAGAATCTTGGTGCAGCGTCCTGATGACACACGCCCAACTCCGTCCCCCAGGATGCCTTGATGTTTGTAGACTTTATAGGACAGAGCAAACCCCTTGGTCAGCCCCAAGGGGAGGCTCTTTCCTCACCCCAATGGCCTAAGCCAGTTGACAGTGTCCCACAAATACAGTGTAAGGTAAAACAAAAAACAAACAAAAACAAAACAAAAACCTTTTAAATCTGACCAAGCTAAATGGGAGTGCATTTTATCTTGTTCTACTTTGGCTGCTTCCACTCTGCAGAAATAATCCAGTTTGGCACCACTTTAACTGCCATAGTTCAATGCTACGGGATCCAAGAATTGCAGTTTTGTGAGTCAGGGGTTTTTCTTTGTCATAGAGCTCTGGTGCTGCAACAAATTACATTTCCTAGAATCCTATAGCATTGAGCTATGGCAATTAAAGTCGTGTCAAACTGCATTATTTCTGTAGTGCAGATGCGCCTGTGTGTTACAAGTATTGGCATGTTTCTTCATATTTGGAACAGAAGGGCCTTCAGATTAACAAAAATTCAGTACAAGAAAAAGTGAAACTATAATGTTTTTTCCACAAGTCTACAGAGAATTAAGCAGCACTAACATGAAAGGGACTTATTCCCAGCTATGTGAATATAGGGCAACAGTCTTAGATAGTTAAAGGTTATATGAGAGACATCATTTGCCAAAGTGTTCACACTCAAAGCTTTGGGGCTATTGTTGTCTCTGGTCAAAGAAACTTTACACCTTTTTAAAAATCACAGCAACAAAGAAAAAAGAGTGCTTGCCAAAGGCAATGATGGCTGTAGGCAATTTCAAGTGAGGCTTTTATGCTGGTCTTGCTTTGCTTTGCTGGTTTTTATGCAGCCTTCACAAGATGGTGTCACCAGCCAGTTTATAAATGGAAATTAAGTTGATTTTGTTCCATACCTTCTTTTACACTTCCTTTTAAAAAAGTTATAATGAGTTAGAAATATAGGCTACAGTATATTGGACACATGTTTGGAGTAGAACAGCAATGCAATTTGCTATTTTTGAGAATTGTGTGGTTGTTGTTTTTTTTTTAAACAAGTCTCACTCGTTCCTACCAGGTAAGGAAAGAGATACAAATAACACCAGCAGCAAATTCAGTTTTAATTTTAAAATTAACAGGGTGGTGAAGAAAAGGCACTGTTGTTTATAATCTATAGTTAGACATAAAAGTGAAGTTCAATGCAGTCACCAAAGGAAGGTAACAAGGGAAAGGGGGCAAGAGAGCAGACTTCTGGTCTCTTCTTTTAAACTAATAGGTTTCTCTTGAGCCCCTGTCACTTTATTAGGAGGTGTTAGCCAAAAAGCCAACAATGTGGGCATCTCCTTGGTATTTTGGAATTTTTTAGTTCAAAGAGGAGGCTTGCAAGAGGTTGGTAACTCCAGGGATCATTCCACCCATGTAGTCCAGTATTAACTACTGAGAATCTGTTTTAATGACTAAAATAGTTTTATTTAGAAATGGGCAAAGCGGCATACAAACACACAAAACCAATGCAACCTTAAAACCACACAAGTCTAACAGAAAAGAAAAGGTGTGAAAGGTTGGAAAGTGAGAAATTGGGGGGTGAAAAGGTGTGATAATTTTCAGCCTGAAGAGAGAGAAAGTGGAAAGTGGCTCAGATGGGAGGTCTAAGGGAAACACAGTGAGTGAGATCCTCTCTGCACACACAAGGCTAGATCTGGAGCTGCTACCTATATCTGATTTCATAGTCTCAAGAGGTATATGGTGATACCTTGCAGTGTAATTAAGACCTAATGGTCTTTCCATGGAAAAGACAATAGGATTCCAGATGACTGATGGCTTTAACTCTGGAATAACAAAACACTGATAGGATTCCAGCAACCCCCTGGATGGATGGATGGATGGATGGATGGATGGATGGATAAAAAGGGAGAATAGGAACACAGCCTGGGATAGGAAGGAATTTTGGGCTTTAACTGCACTGTGATAACCTGATCAGCCCCTATGCAATATGCAGGAAGCCTGTGAGAGAAATCAGAAAACTCATTTAGCCCGAAAAACCCACAAAAAACTATAACTCGTTTAGACTTTATTTAGTATTATCTAGTTTGTCCACATACCTTCAGACCAATGTGGCTTTTCCATATGAAAGCTTCCTAGTGTTTCAGATCATTGGGACCTCTTAAAACATGGCTGACATTAGACATTAAAATATGAAAATATGAACTCCATATTCCAATGGGGGGATGTAGGGTATGCTAACAGAGGACTTGTCCTTTCCCCACACACAGCTACTACATCATGTGTCAGTGGTGCGACTAGAATAGTGGAATAAACATCAAAATATCAGAAATCCATAGAAGTGCTTTCCATTTCGAACTCATATAAGATGATGCTAGAAGACCTTCATCTGAAAACACTGCCATTGCTACAACAATTTAAAAGGGGGGGGGCATTCACATCAATCTGTCTAGCCAGCCAAACATCTATTCTCAGTTGTCAGTTTTATTATTAGGGTTAGGACCTGTGATGAGTGATGACTGTGAAAACATTATGACAATAGTGTCATCCTCTAACTTGCCAAGAAATTTTAAGATTCTTATTTAAAGCCATGAAAAGAAGAAGACAACAAATTTTCATTTTTTTTAAAAAATGTTAATTTTTAATTCTGAGTGAGGTTTCATTTTTGTTGTGGCAATATGTAAAGTTATTGCATAGCTCCTCTGCCAGTTCTGCCACCTTCATATTCTTTTGCCTCTGTGATGCTTCCAACAGTGACAATTATTTCATCCCTAATGTACTGTCCTTTCTTAACTTTAATAGAGATTAATGTTCTCTAAGGTCATCAAGTCATTGTGACCAATTTCTCAGTATCATTTTTCCTTAAGAGTTCTTAAAATTAGGTTTCAGCATACAGAAAAAAGTAGGTTACATGATATCTTTTATCAGATCTCCTTTACTGATTTTAAAGAGCTGGAAAAAGTTTTAGAGAGCCAAATATATGTGCAAAGTTTAATTTATAATAATTTCCAGTTCTGTTCAAGTGACCATAGGAATAGGGTTGCCATATTCAACTTCCTCAAATCCAGGCATCTATTTTACATAGTATGTAAATTATGCAAATTACTCTAACTTTAACTTTGTTTTACCTATTTGACGTTTCATCAAAATATAAAGTCTAAGCAGCTCTTCTGTTCTAAGAGGTCTGTTCTCCCAGCCAACTTTTGTTTGTTAATGCCAGTTAAGATGTGGATAAGCGTGTATTTTTTACATTTCCATTCCTTCTAATCCCACTAATTACATCTACTCACCCCAACATTATGTAGATGTATCTACAAAATGAGCAAACACTCCATGCATCTGATGAAGTGTGCTGCGATCCACAAAACTTATGCCAACTAAAAAGTGTTAGTCTTCAAGAGTAGATATTGTGGGATAGATAAGGGTAGATACTAGATCATGCTACTGTTTGTTTATTTGTGGCTGTGAAAGACTAGTACAGATACCCCTTAAAAACTTTAGAAGGTTTTCCTTGGTGTAAGGGGAAAAATAAATTTAAAGCAAGTACCAATCCAATATGTTTGGTGTGTTTCTCATTACCCTTAATGCCATCTTTGAACTTCTCCCCAGCATTTTTTCTTTCTACATCTTCAGTCTTATAGATGCTGATTTGTTTAGAGTTTACCCTATATAGATTTATCCTATAGAAGTAAAAAAAAACACACACACACACTTATTGTACATGATGCTTTACAAGTAAAAGACCAACCCACAAATCCTAGTCACTCAGGCGTACAAACTTATTAAGATATGGTACCAAAGGGAAAGGGGGGCGGCAGTGTGGGAGAGGATCCAGTTTAGCTGATACTGCCTCTTCTTTTCTCCCTCCAGTTGGAGAGCTGGGAGTGGCAGTTGGGATGGATGGAGGGCCTTTCATCTGCTTTGGAGCCTAGGCTTGATTATTCTGTGCCTGCCTCTTCTTCTCTCCCTCCATGGCCATGGTAGTAGCCAGTGGTGTCTTTAGGCAGACCACCCCACATGACACTCCAGAGGAGAGGTGACACCCAGTGAAGCCCTCCACCAACTGCAGTGCAAAGGTGACTGTGCCCTTTGTGTCTTTGTTGCCAGCCTGGCTCTATCCCTGGGAGGGAGTTGAGGCAGTGACAAGGGCTGAATGTGAGCAAGGCAATAGGAAGGGAGGGCAGGTCAGGTTGATACCCACTCTTGGCAGCCTCCCTCCCCCTTGGGTGTCACCAAACCTGGTTATGACATTGGTTATAAAAATTGGGATGGGCATTGTATACATTTAATTTGATAAGACATGACTAGTTCAAAAGCCAATACTATACCCAGCATGACAAATAAGGGTAGTGTTAGTCCATTAAAAAAGCCTTTATCTTTTGTCATTCTTTGGATGCACTTCCCCAAAATCTGAAGATTCATGAGAAGCATCTACCTTGATATACCTCTGTTTACCCTTTCTTCCTGTTTTTCCCCTGATCCTTATTTCCTCAAGAGTAGTACCATGATGTGTCGTCTCAAGAACAGAGCAATGAGATGCTGTAATTACTTGTACCATTCTGCTCCTCTTGGAGAACTTTGCAGCCTTCCCTATTTTCCTAGCTTGTCTCCCATCTTCCTCTTTTGTGGATTCAGCTTACGTTTCACCCATACGACCCACTTCTGTTCTTTGCATTCTGCTGCCACATCTTGTACTTTCTTCCCTCTTTCTTCATCTCGTGATGCCACCATCTCCAGCCTTTGCACTATGTCCTCTGCCATGCCTACTTCCCTTACACATCTCACACTTCCATTGTACCTCTCCTCTTGTCTTTCTGCCGTTCCCCACCATTTCACCCTTGCACATTGCCCTCAACAAGCCTACCTGTCATATGTCTTTTAACATCAGTCCACCATCCTCTTTCTTTTTCCCCTTGTCCCTCCCCTCAACTCCCTTCTCTCCCTTGCACAATTCCCTCATCATGTCTACCTCACTTACTCCATGTACGTCTACCCTCCTCCATCCTTTCCCCCTTTCCCCTCCCTCTCTCATTGCCATTATCATGTCTCCCTCTGTTACTGTTTGTATCATCATTCCATCCTCCCCTTCCTTTCCTCCTTTCGTCTATCCTCCCTCCCTTGCACATTGCCCTCATCATGCCTACCTTGTACCAACATTCTACAGGCCCTCCCTCTCTCCCTCATTACCGTCATCATTCCTACTTCTCTTACTCTTTGTACCATTGCTCCACCCTCCTCCTCTCTTCCTTTCCTCCTTCCCCGCCCCTCTTATCAACTTTCCTTGCACATTTCCTCCATTATGGTTACCTCTCTGACTCCTTGTATGATCATTCAACTTTCCCCCTTCCTTTATCTTTTCCCTTTCCATTCCCTCCCTTCCTTGCACCTTGCCCTCATCATGCCTACCTCTCTTGTTCCTTGTACCATCATTCCACCTTCTCCTCCTCCCTCCCTCCCTCCCTCCCTCCCTCCCTCCCCACCGTAACCCACACAACTCTCCGTCATACTCATTTTCTCACCTAACTTGTGCCCCAGCAGTAAACCCTCTCTTGCTTTTTGGTCATTCACACTGGTTCCCCTAACATCTTCCCTCATCTCTTCTCATACCATCACAATGTTTCTCTCTCTTATTTTTTGCACTCCCCTGCTCATTCTACCATTTCCCCATCTCCCTCCCTTGCTTCATCACACACAGGTTCCAGAGTGTGCTACCTTCATTTAGAGCTCAGTTTTATGTCATTCTAATGGTCTTGCTATTCTCAGATTCAGGAGGCTCAGACTTGTCTTTCCTGGAGATATGCTCTGGCTAGGGGAAAGACACTTAAAAGGCAATCCCTGCATATTCAACTATATGTGGAGAATTGGAGTTGCTAATTTCTGACAAACTTATCATACTGAACAGTTTCATGACAGCCCTATGTAACACAATCTGACTATTACTTAAAAGCTATGAAATGTATATATACACATCATGGGGGAAACATCCTACCAATTTTAACTACCCCTTATGAATATAGTACTCCTACACTACCAATCAACCTTGGGAAAACAGCAGGATATAAGTAAA
>NC_056525.1:187246015-187286046 GCF_019175285.1 Sceloporus undulatus | reverse complement strand
GATGATGATGATGATGATGATGATGATGATGATGATGATGATGATGATGATGATTCTGTGCTTTCTGCATATTTGTTTGCATTTGTATAATTGTAAAAAATAAAGCACACTGTATAATTGGAAATATTAAAAACAAAACATCCAAATGTTACTAGACTTAAAATGACTGACAGCGCACGCACACACGCACACACACACAACAGTATTGGAAAACTCTTCATTTAATTGTCCTAAACTGTCAAGTGATTTTGAGTTCCATTAAAGAAGTGTTCTAAAGGAAGAAAGATGAAAGATCGGGATATTGGAGACAGGAAAGAATTACACTTTCTGATGGTTTTGTTGTTTTTGTTCAAGAGTGTGCAGCAATCTAGAAAGTGCGGGGCGGAGAGAAGAAAAGTGATCAGAGTGGGAGAAAATCTTTGTGTGAAATAAAATAGCTACAGAATATCATGTCATTCCATACACAAACATTTCTGATTATTTTGTCATGGGCATTTTCTTGGTTTGTGAATAAGATTAAAAATTGATATTTTGTTTTTATTTTGCCAAATCAAGCAACATTTGGAAGCCCATTCTAGGGGTGAAACTTGTCAGTTTTATTCATACTTTTTCTGCCTCTAGAAATTTTACTTGGGAGTTACCAATTTTTTAGAAAAGGCGTCAAATTCACCTTCAACTTCAAATGAATCACAAGTGTTTGTGGATACAAATATAAAACAAAATAAAAGACCTGTTGCATTACTTAGGAACACTCAAAATGCACCACACTTTTAAAACAGTAAAGACAAGGTAATAAAAGTGATCTAAGTCACAAGGTTTGGACACAATAAAGTTTGTGAAGCATTCAGCATGAACACAATAAAGATTGTGAAGCAGACTGCAAGGTAGAAATTTACCAAGACATAGTACTTCTAGAAGTCACGTAGAGTAGATGTTAAATGAAGAACCCACTAGAAAATGTATGCAGGTTCTAAAATATATCCTACTTTTGTAGGCCTTTGGATAAGAACATTATCCAGTTTTAATGTTCTTCAATTACTAACTAGTTCCTGGCCAGTTGACATGAAATTAACCCTTCAAACACATAAGTCCTTGAAGGTGTGAAGGTGTGTTTAAAACATCATATCTGTAAAAGAACATATTACTTTCAAAAGTCATGTTTGTGTTCAGAATAAGAAGAATGGGTTTGTGCTGATATCAGTTAAAAGGAAGGTTGTGTGCTACTGTTGTTGTTGTTTTGGACATATCTGTGACAACCTATTTAAACTTCTCAAGAATTTTCACCTGCTTCTTTCCAGGAAGACAGGAGATTATCGCATGTAGCTTCCCTCCTGATATAACTGTGACTTTTTTAACACCCAAAACAGCAACACTTCTTTTCACATTATCACACAATTGTGAATTGATAACGGGTTGGCAATGCATCTTATTGCACTACCATTCCATTTACTAATCAGCTATCTGAGATTAAGTAATTACAGTGGGTAAGTAGGCTTGGCTCCATTGGAGTGAGGTGTGTGTAGTGAATCCTGTTTAAATCCCCTTTCTCCTGCCTAAGACAAATGATTGCCTCCTCATGAAAAAGAAGTGTTGCCTTCATTGGGAATTTCGGGGGGGTGGTGGTCCAGTGAAACCTTTTTAAATCCCCTTGTCTCTGAATTACCCCAGAATGACCTATCAGATATACTTTAATAATGCCTTAACTGCTTGAGTGAAAGTTATTCATGGGCGTTTCCCATTCGTTAAAAGCAGTGGCAGAAGCACAGATTGGCTACAGGATAGAGACTGCCTAGTCATAAGGTTGTGTGGTAGGATCCTGCAATTACAGTTACAATCCTGCCTTAATTAGACTGTTTAAGAATAGTGTGATAACCTCCTGGGTCTGGTTTAGTCATCCCACTTCTTTTTGCCAGCCACTCTGAAAGCCTACTTCACACTTGGAAATTTTTGTGATGCTGTGTAGCCATCATGAAGTATACATGTTTGAATCAGCCTCTACCTGTCATTTGAATTCAATGGGGCTTCTTTACTGTCACAGGAGTTTATCACATGAGGGATGCGACAATGACATCCCATCCTTCCTGAAATCTGGGAACACACATGACCTGTAATTGACCTGTCCAGGAAGCATGAGTGAAAGTGTTTGCATGAATCACTTTCACATGTAAGTGTGTTGAACCTGTCATTCACCCACCTGGGAAATGCTAGTGAAAGTAATTGCACTAAACACTTTCATGAAAGTGCACTGAAAAGTGCATTCAGCTATCAGTGAAATGTCATTCTCCTATCATTTGCTATCATTTTGTATGAATGGAAGAACCCGTAAATACGATTACATTTCACTGATGGCTGAATGACAGGTTCAGCACACTTTCATGTGAAAGTGTTTAGCATGATCACTTTCACTTGGATCATGGACCAGATCCCATCCCATCCCCATGTGATAATCTCCACAGTCATAATTCTAGGTGGTCCTCTGGGTGCTTCATAGTTTTTGCTATTAGATACTGACCCACTCAAGGATGAAGCTTTAACATTTACAAATATGGAGGAAAGCTAGCTGTTTTTCCAGCTTGCATAAAACTCAGTGGGCTACACTCTGAATAGGTTAGTTACATTTAGTTCCCACAGAAATGAGAATGTATGTTAAGTATAGCTAAATATTCAGAGTGAATTTTAGTTTCAACCCAGTGTAGCTGCTTTCACTTCACCACATCGTTTGCAGCTTTGAACTGAAGTGAGGGTGTATTCCTCTGGTTGCAAACATTTATTTCAAATGCTCCAGTTAACAAGGGACTAATTTATATACATGGAAGCCACTTTTGATGACATTTTTAGCTTTGACATAGCTTTCAAAATTTCACGAATGAAATCTAGGGAATACAAGAGTGTGATCAATATGGCAAAGGTTATTAATGATGAAGAACACATAAGGTAGGAGAGGCTGGGACAGTTTGCTTCTGCCCTAGTCTACTACTAGGAAGGGCAGGATTCTGGCTCCTGCTATCCTCTCTGCCTTGCTGTTGAGTACAAACTACCTTTGTACTTTGAATTCAGTTTACAGCAACTGAAGCAAACTGAGGCCAAAGGAGGGATGTGGGAGGTGGTGAGAAAAACTGAGACATTTTTAAAACAGCCAAAAAAAAAAAAAAGTTTTTAAAAGCAGCCAAAAGAAGTTTAACTGTGACTCTCCCTACCAAAATGAGATACTTGGAAGGTAGGAAAGAAAGGCAGACTTTTTGTGAGGAATCATGATATTTTGTTTTTCATTGTAGGGATAAGCTACATGGATCCCATGGATAAAAAAAAATCTTATTTATTTATTGTATTAAATTTTATACCAGAAACAAAACAAAACAAAATTCCAATAACAAGCAAAATAGACAAAAAAGACTTTACATACATAAATCACATAAATTACACACAAAATAATCTAATGAACTTCCTTCGCCAACCAAAAATAAGTTGTTTATTTCCTGTTAAAGTCCATCTATACATCCCTGTAAAAACTGATTCTGTACTTTTAAAAAGTCATTTTCAAAAATATGAAATGTATTGTACATCTGTACACATGGTGTCCTTGAGTACTACAATTATTCTACTCTTCTCCCCTTGGAAAAAAATGCAAAAATAGAGGGTATCATGTCTCTATATATACATGTGTACTCAGTTCAAATGAGCCCATTGACATTTCTGCCTTTGTGTAAAAATAGAAATCTGCTCTAATGGTGCTTCATATGAATCAACACTGAACATTTATAATGTGAGGGTGGAGTAGAACAAAAAGAATGGAATGAAAGTAGAGATAGATTGTAAGGCACCTGAACAATCCAGAACTCAAACATTACTAAATACTGAACAACCCACCTCTTCCAGCCTAATTTTCTTCTTCTCACATATCTGGAACTTCTTTACTTACCCAAAGTGTTTTAAAATTAGCTTAAAAATAATAGCAATATATTCAACATTCCCTTGCACCACAAAATTCTTTTGTTATCTCTATACATTACAAGTCCTTATACTTTTTGTTTTAAAATAAAAATTATAAATTATTCTAAGTATTTGTGTTCAATGATCACTGGAGAATGTAACTTTCTTTGATAGAGCATAACTTTGCTAATCACAAGTTCTTATACACAAGAGACTAATTAACCCATTATTCTTCACACAAAGTACAAGTCCCCAATTATATTAAAATGTCCTGAAGGTGAAGCATTATTCTTTGGTAATTGTGTAAGACCCTAAAATTAAAAACAATCTTGTTAGCTGCTCAGATCCAAGCATTAAATGAACTATTGACCCTATAGCTACTTATATTGTTCAGTCTTACAGAGTCTAGTTTCATTTTTCACACCTGATGACATATGTGGAAAAGTTCACAGAGCCTAATTTTCTAGAAATGCCAGGTGCTTAGAAACCTAATTTACAGTGTAACAATATGTGTGATTGCTCAGAGGTAATCATATTGCTTTCAAATGGGTATACACACAGATATATGTGCACATTATTTCAGCTTAAATGACTCTAATTCATACCTTACATTTGTTCTTTGGGCAGATAATGTTTAAAAAAACCAACCTATGTAAAAGGTATAACATGTTAATTTACTTTTTATGATTACGCATGCTAGAAGTCAGGAATGACCCATGATACAAGTGGAGGAGCAGGTGACCACAATATTACAGGGTGTGGTACCTCTTCTGTTTGGATCACAGGCTGTTGGTGTTAGGAAGGCATGAGTTGACTTCTAGAACTCAAAAATAAAATGATGCTGTTCCTGTGTCTTGAATAACTGATCCAGAATTCTACAGTATTTAAAACCAGTGTGATAAAGTGCTTAGAGTTTTGGACTGGAACCTGGAATATCAAGGCATAAATTCCAACTGAGTCATAAAACTCTCTGGGAGACCTTGGATCAGTCACATGGCTCTCACCTTGACTTACATGGATTCACTAAGACCTAAATTATAAGAATAAAAAATGGGGAAGAGGATTGTTTTGTATGCTTCCTTGAGATCACTGAGGGAAAGGATACATGTAATTCAAATAATAATATATAATTTCAAATGAAAAGACTTCATTTAATCTATTTTATACATATCTACACTCTTCCCCCCCCCCTCTTTTTTTTCTTCAAAAAAAGAAGCTATGGGCCTGAACAGACAGGCCAAAATAAAGCTGCTTCAGGTCACTTTGGAGGTATGATGTTTAAATGATGCATGAGTCCTAAGTGGTCAGAAGCCATGCCAAAGCCACATTCCACCTCTAAGTACTGGAGCACAGCTTTGGCACAGCTTCTGGCCTCTTAAGATGCATGTGTCATTTGGACAGCATACCTTCCAAGTGACCCAAAGCAGCTTTAATTTTCACCTGTCTGTTCAGGCCCTATATAAGCAGCTTCAGACAGGAACATCCACCAACAGTTGAACAAGTTATAATTCCAAGAATGTGTTCCACAGTTTGCTTGTTTGGAAGCAAATGCTGATGCAATATATGATAGATTTACTTCTGAGTAATCATAAATAAAATTATTATGAGGTATAGAACTTCCAAATATGAGAATCCTACTAGTCAACAAAAATTACATGCCATTATAAGCAGAACTCAAATATAAAACATATCAGAAAGTCTTAGAAGGCAACTGAAACTCATTTCTCAAACAAATTCATGTTTATAGTATTAGACTGGCCATATGTCTTTGACAACATTGATCAATGGTTGGATGAACAGACCATAGGAAACACCATATGCATTGCTAGATGTGGCATCTTAAGTAGTTCTGCTTCTTTAAACTGCTACTCTTGAACAGTTAGGTTTGTTTCCCTCTACTTTTATATTGTCTTCCTGCACAGAATTAGCCTACAAACTTGGGAGGGGAGGGATTTTTTTTTATTTTTTTTTGGAACAATTAAGAGTCAAATTCCTGTCCCAGGAACCCCCCATAGGCGGCTTGGATTGGCAAAAAACAGAAGCACAACTGGCTAAAAGTCCACTTCTGGTTTTGAAAAACTGGGTACTTCCAACTAGACACATCTGCACTGAGGGTAACACCTACATGATAGAGGCCAAGACCAATATCTTTTCAGTGGAATTTCAACTTAGCTCAGGTAGAGAGATATAGAATGACTGGGGTAACTCCTTCTTAAGGGGCCTATCCCAACTTTTATGAGGTCCAAAAGCACACAGAACTTCAGAGTTAGATTTTCAATGAGAATGAGTTTTATTTAAAAAGGAAATGATCACATTCACTCAAGCAAACAACCACACACACACACACACACACACACAAGGACTAGAGAAATCAAAGCTGGGAAGCTGGAATAGTAACGAGGCTTCACCTATGGTGATAATTACCTATGCAGATCTTGTCTCCAATTGCTGAGGGTCCAGGATGAAATGAAGGACTCAACAGCTCTCATAGCATGGGCAAGCTGCTGAGGTGCTAAGTCAAGAAAACTGATGGGGGGGCAAATTCCAAGGGGTTGAAAGACCAAATGGTTTTAAAGTTCTTTGAAATGGCTTACAGTCCTTTGAAATGGGTTTGGGGTGACCTTGAAATAGTTTTCAAGGTGGTAACACTGAGGTGTGAATAGATGCCAATAGACGAGCATTTCCAGGCAGAAAGGATTAGTGCACAAGATCAGCCCATTGTCCTGTGATCCAGGGGTCTTCACCTCCTCCAGAATGTCCAGAATCAATCAATTAAACCGGGACCTCATGCACCTCCTGTCCTGCTAGCCTACATGGGAGAGCTGTTCTTAGCTCAGGGCATCTGCATTTGGACTGTGGAAAGGTCACTATATTTATAAATATAAGTCTATATTTTATTGCATTTTTAATATCAAAAAAGGAGGTGTATCTGGAGACACCCATCGGCCTAACATAGGGCAGGAAGGAATCTATGAAGATTATTACACAGGGTTTTACTGTTTGCCAATCACCACGGAAACGCTGGGGAAGTGCACACATGTGTAACCCTGGTACATTTCCCCAGTG
The DNA here is from genome assembly GCF_019175285.1 of Sceloporus undulatus. NCBI lineage: Eukaryota > Metazoa > Chordata > Lepidosauria > Squamata > Phrynosomatidae > Sceloporus > Sceloporus undulatus. Next base: position 187,279,050 of record NC_056525.1, on the reverse strand, counting down.
TCATGGAATCATTAGCTGAAAACTTTGGGTTAATAGCAAATCACCTCTCCCTGAATGATTCCATGACGCTGGAGAAGTGTGCCAGGGTTACACATACATTCACTTCCCCAACATTTCCATGACAACTGGCAGACTGTAAAACCCTGTGTAATAATCTTCAATGATTCCATGACTCTAGAGTCAGGTGATGATTCCATGATGCTAGGGAAGTGCACCAGGGTTACACACACACACGCTTCCCCAACATTTCCATGGCGGCTGGCAGATGGTAAGACCCGGTGTGATAATCTTCTATGAGAGCAGGGTTTAAAAAACAAACAAAAAACCCTACTCTATTGATATTGCAAATTTCCAACCCAAACAGTTAAACTTAATAATATTCAGTGTCTCTCTATCATTCATATTTTCATATTATTAACCTCTGCAGCTTCTTGTTTGACTCCATGGTTGCTATTTGAGAATAACAGATCAGTTTCCATTAGTTTTATTTCTGTTTTCATTTAGCCAATGAACTGGAACATTGTCTTACTTCCACCATACACACTTCAGACTTTCCTTTTATCCTTTATATGTTTGTTTTGCCCACCAGCTTCAAGCTTTATAATGCTACACAGTATAAAAAGAAGGAATGTCTGCTTGTTAAACACAACATCTTTCTGAGGTTGTAGTGTTACTTCATGATCCATACTGACTGCCTCAGGAACACTAGAAAGGAAGCTTGGATCATCAAAACATTCATTGGGTAAGGGCAGAAGACTCCGAGAAACTGCTCTCTTACTTGCTTCTAGTAGCTTGAGTTGCAACTAGTGCTGACACTGAGAGATTATTCCTTTTCATAAAGCAAGAGCCTGCTAGAAGCAGTGCCTTTTTACAGTTTCTTTGGTCTAATACTTAGTGCTCTGTCTCCAGTTCAAAATAGTTGACCTTTGTTTACCTTATTGTTATTTTCCCCATAGAAGTCACCAGTATGCACTAATATGAAGGATGGAGTAGAAAAAGACTTCGGTGCTGATTCATAGAATCATAGAATTGTAGAGTTGGAAGAGACCACAAGGGCCATCCAGTCCAACCCCCGCCATGTAGGAACTCTCAGTCAAAATATCCCCGACAGATTCCCATCCAGCCTCTGCTTAAAGACCTCCAAGGAGGGAGACTCCACCACTCTCCGAGGGAGTGTGTTTCACTGTTGAACAGCCCTTACTGTCAGGAAGTTCCTCCTAATGTCAAGGTGGAATCTCTTTTCCTGTAGCTTGCATCCATTGTTCCAGGTCCTGAATTCAATCCATTATACTTTGGCATGTAAGTAACATGTAAACCCAAGCTCTATGACCCAAGCTACAAATGGATAAATAGCATACTGATTTTTCCCACTTCATGTGTTAGTTGGAGAGATGAATTTCTGGACGCTTCCCAAGATTAAATAACAATACTGTATATAAGCAATTCTTAGCATGTAACCCCACCACCACCACCACACACTAACACATGAAGAGAAAATAGATCTAGTCATCCTTACTCTTGTTGTTTTACTTTCCTTCTTCCTCCAGGCTGATCAAATGCAAAGAAGACCTGTCCCCTGCATCCTACAGGTGTCGCTCATCAGGACAGAAATTCTCTCCCTGAATAGCTAGTAAAGACACAGGAGCCCTTTTCTGTTTAACCACTAGTGTTTTTGAAGGCACAATTTAACATAGGAAATGCAGTCCATTTCATCATATGCTGCTCCATGTGCTGAGCAGGCCTGGCTGCCAAGAATTCTGAAAGCAGATAAGAAGAACTTGCAGAAATCCTAAGGATAATGCCTTACAGGAATGAATGAAAATCCTTCATTTTATTTTTCATCAGTTTATCAAAAGTTGCAGGAAATGAATATGTAAGAAAGCAAAACTGGCTGACCTGCCCTTTGCTAATACCCAGTTCAATTACCCTTGTGCCATACTACTTATGGTACATCTACACTGTAGAAATAATGCAATTTGACCCCATTTTAACTGCCAATGCACCATCCTACAGAATCCTGGGATTTATAATTTTGTGAGGCACCAGCACTCTTTGGCAGAGGAAGCTAAAGACCTTGTAAAACTACAAACTCCAGGATTCCATAGGATAGAGTTACAGCACTTAAAGTGGTGTCAAACTGCATTAGTTCTGCAGTGCAGATACACCTTAGTATCATTCTTCAGAAAAGGAGAGGGGAGAAAAAGAAACTGCCTACAATTATAGCTGCCTGGTACTATCTTTATACATTTTATAGGGTATACTATGCTTTATAATGTTTCATCATAGCTAATTTTAACCCTTCAAACTGAAAAACAAACAAGTCTCAGTATTATACGGGTTTTTGTTTTATTCTTCCTAATACATTTGAGCTTGATGGCTTGAGTTGGTAAGAAGAGTCCCCACTGGAATATTAGGTAGCATCAATAATCTTATGGGAGATTGAGACTGCTTCTGCCAGCATCTCCATAAGCCTACAAAATTCTGCTAGATTTCTTACACTTCCTGGGAGCAGTCAGTTTTTATACCAAATGTCTCCACTCCTCCCTATTATTCTATTCTATTATTCAATTATTTCTTATCCCTGCCCCACCTTTAATATAAAACACTTGCCATAGGAAGATCTTGCATATTGTGCTTAGCATGCAGAGAACAAGGTGGGGAGTGGTAAATACAAGAGGGGTGATAAACTAGGGGCAAAAGTGGATATTTATACACACACACAAATATACATTGCAAGCAGAATTTCACACCAGGAAAAGCTGGAAGAAAGAGCGGGAAGAGATAAAGATTCAAGAAAAGAAGATTAGCAGGGGACGTTTTCAGGAAAAAAGATAGGAGTTATGAGGATTGGAGAAAAGGGGGTAGAAAGAAAGGTGAATCCTAGCAACGGGGAATAGAGGAAAGAAAAGTGATCACAAAGAAGGAAAGTTGGCGGCAGTAGGGGGTTGGAGGAAAGAAATTGAGTTGGGAGATGTAGAAAGAAGGAGGGTAGCCAACAATAGGGATTGGGGCAAAAAAGATGGTAAAAAGAAATGGTAGTTGGAGAAAGCATTGGTGAAAAGAAGGGCATTAGCCCAGCAATGTGAGTTTGAGGAAGAATAACAAGAGAAAGAAAGGGAAAGCTGAGCTATGAGGACTGGGATAAGGAGGGGAGTGGAAAGAGGGGAAGAAGTCTAGCAAAAAGGCTGCAGGAAAGAAGGTAAAAGCCCAACAAAAGAGGTTGGAGCAAAGATGCTGGAACACAAACAAGGGTATTGGAGGCAATCTAATGCAGGGAAGAAGCTCATGGTATGCAGGCAGGAGAAAAGGAGAGATAAACAAAGCTAGGGTCCTATTCTACACATACCAAGTTCCTTTATATATATATATATATAATGTGTAGTGAAGGCTTTACTAATTACTAGAAGAGGGGAGTGTGGAGTTTTAAGAGTGTTAAAAATGGTTAGACACTTCCCTCTGTGATGAGTCTAGTGTGGAAATGCATCTGTTGTACTTTGTTACCTATTACAATAAAATGCCAAAGCCGTATTAGTTTTCTACTTCCTGCATCAGACCAAATGAAGATCACGCAGTACTGTAGAACATTTCTTCCCCTATTTATGGCACACACATTCTTATAAAAACCAAAGTCTTAGCTTGTCTTTATTTGTGAAACTATTGGACATAGTTAAAAGCCCACTGCCTTACAGCTGCTTAGGGCAACTTTAAAGAGATCTCCCTGAAATAACCCACATTCAAGTGCTCATGTAAGAAGCTGGGAAAATTTGTTGAAGTGCCTGATGTCAATTGAGGCTCTTCTTAATGCTTGCAAAACCATTTTAGGGAAAGGGGTCAGATCAAGTTGTCAGAACACCAGGTAGCTGCTTTAGACCTAGAGAAAAAGGAACACATAAAAGAGTGGAAAAACAGGAAACTTTTTTTTTTTTTTTTTTGGAGGAGAGGAGGTGCACACTTGTTTAAAAGGATGGCATGCTGAATGAATGATAAAACATTACATCACCACTACCACCACCAGAAACAAGCCCTATAAACTGCACTGTGATCCTGTGCTGTACACATGAGATTAACATTTTATAGACTGCTTGTAGAATTACTTAGAATGTGCTATTTATAAAGTAGACAGAATTAAGACATTTACTAAGGGAATTGTTAGCAAAAAGCATATGGCCCTTCAAATGTTGTTGGGCTGCAACTCCCATCACCATTTGTCTAGTTTTGATGAGAGTTGCAGTCCAACTCTCTGGACAGTTGCCATGCCTAAAAAACCAACGACAACCTTGAAAAGCCCCCATATAAGGGCTATAATGTGTGGTCTCTCTGGCTCAGGAGAGGTATTTACACCCTGTCTGATAAAATACAGTTCATAGGGGTCCTGAGAGACATTTTAAATTTATTTTTTTAAAAGAGATACTGAGGAGCTTGTGGGGGCCTCAAAATGTCTTGGGGAAGTGCCCAAAACCTATGTGCTGCATTTTTCCCAACCCTGAACTACATTCTTTATCCTGTCCTAGTCGGCATCTTTGACCAGCCATCCTCTTAGTACTGTCAGAGTATTCTTTAGGGGCTGACATGTCATTGTATATGACCTATGACTCTGGAGATCAGGATCTGAATCCCTGCTCAACCACAGAAACCCACTGTGTGACCTTGTGCTAATCACATGCTCTCAGCCTCAGAGGAAGGCAATGGCAAACCTCCTCTGAGCAAATCTCACCAACAAAACCCCATGATAGGTTTGCTTTAGGATTTCCATAAGCCAGAAATGACTTGAAGGCACAAAACAACATGAGCTTCTCGAACACCTGTCAAATTAATTACCCCTTGATGCCTCTGAATTCTGCTTTAGTAACTGCAGGCCTGTGGAAAGCTTTTCCCACTTGAAACATTTAGCCTGTCAGTTTGAATTCTCCTCCTTTCCCCTTGGCAAGCCTTGCCAAGGCAGCCATAATTGCCTGATACCCTATTTTAAAATCAGGCTCCTGGTCAACTTAATTTAGATTATAACATTACTTGGAAGATGCAGTATAAACAAATAAAAATACAGTGATTCCTAGACCAGTGCTTCTCAAGGTCTATTTTCTTTCCAGTATTCTAGGGACTAGTATTAAATTTGTGCCCATTGGGTACAATTGTTTTTGTTTTTGTTTTTTACTTCCTGGAAATTTGACAAGTACTGGCAGCTAGAGGCTTAGAAACCACCACTGGTCCAAGACTGCCCTAGACAAAGAAACAAGTTATTTTATTTCTGTATTACATGATCTCATTTCTTCTTTGGCTTTAAATAAACACTTAAACTGTTGTAGCAGCATATCTTTCAATACCTCATTTTTCAGAGATCTGATATGATTTGCTGCATTTCATTGGACCAATACGAAGGCCATCATTTATTCATCTCTAAATGTTGAGATACAGTTAGGTGGCCCAAAAAAAGCAGAATGCATGCAAAATGTGGTTTAGATGGAGGGAAATTAAAATGAAATAAAATGCACACAATCTTTGTCTTTTAGCATCAAAACCATCTACAAATCGATATTTTGTGAAAATTATAATGAAAATTACTATGGTTCTTTTTTTAAAAGCAGACTGATGCACAAATAGGACAAAATGGAATTATGAAGAAAGGCTTGTGAGTTAGGAGATTATCACATATTAAATCTGCATTAAGATAGACGTGGGTTGTGACTCTCATTGATGGATCTTATCACACTGCCCTGTGCTCAGCCAGAAGGTAGCCCGTATCCAATCCGGGTTTCTCTGGCAGCTTTTCAAGAATGGGAAAATCCAGAGCTGAAATAGATTGATGCATGATCCATCACTCAATGAAGCATCCATTGTGTTTCTATAATAAAGGTAAAAGTAAATGTATTCCCCATTGACAGGGTTCTCAAGTCATCTCCTTTACTAAGCTGAAGAGCCAGCTTTATCAGAGACTGCTCTCTGATCATGTGGCCAGCATGATTGTACAGAATGCTGTTTACCTTCCCACCAAAGTGGTGCCTATTTATCTACTTGCATTTGCATGCTTTCCAGCTACTAGGTTGGCAGAAGCTGAGACTAGTGATGGGAGCTCACCCCATCATGTGACACCTGGGCCTCAAACTGCCACTCTGTTCATCTTGCAATTGACAGTCAGTGCTTCAAGCACTTAAGAATAAAGGGACCTAAAAGGAGCATTATCGTGTCTTTCAAAAGTAACATGAAGACTGTAAAAGTTTTTGATACTTAAAACCAATATAATAACATTTGTATTCAATTAATGCTTGTTTGTTCAATGTGTCTGCTTCCCTCTGTGGTAACAACACTTGTCAAGAAAAGTCATAATTTCCTTGCACCTGTGACACATAAATGTATGTGATATATACATATATATATATATATGTGTGAACATGTGGCCAGAAACAATTGTCAGTATTCAGCATGCCTTGAGGTTTGTATCTTTAGTGAAGCCACAACTGTCAATGAATCTAATTGCATCATAACCACGTGGGAGTTGTTTCTGCATACATTTGTAATGGCAATATCATAACTTGAGCTTGTTTGCAGAGCTTCAAAAAGTTACTTTTTTGAATTACATCTGCTTGAATTCTAAAGTTTATGTGACCATTTCCCCAAGCTCTGCATCTTTTAACACCTTAATCCAAAACAGAGACAAATATTAAACTGAGTCATTTATAGAATTAATTTATTTAATTTGTATCCTGACCTTCACCTGAATGGGTCTGAATGATCATAGGGACAAGACCATGAAAAAAAAACCCTGTTAAAATACTACTCTTTATCTGTTTGTATCAGAAAAAAAATGTTAGGGAGAAGAAAGGGAGAATGAAGGAGTGAAAGAAGAAGATATAGAGAAAGATAAAAACCAACAAGTGCTCTTAATATTAATTCTATGAATGCTGATATTCATTATTACTTTTTAATAGCACCTATTCATTTTTATCTTTCACTATACCTTCTTTTTTCACTCTTTCTTATTCTCTCCGTCCTCTCCCTAACCCTTTTCTCTTGTACAAACAAACAAAAGAGTAGCATTTGGGGAAGGAATCAATTCTTGTGAGATGCACTTCTTGAGTATCTTGGCTATGGGAGGCAGCGCAAGTTAATTTAAGCCCCGGCTACAGGACGTTTAGCTCTCAGTTGGGTCAAACAGATGGATGAAAGTGTTGTGACACCATCGAATTGCTGCTTAGCTCTGTTTGCAGGAATTAGATAGAAGCAAAATTACAAATATGGGGCTCTACAGACCACCCCAAGGGGCAGCCTGAAACTGCCCCCTTTCATGCCAAATTGGGGCTGCAGCAACCTCATGCCATGGCCCTGATCCCAGCCTTTTGAGGGCAAGAAAAGGAGCTGCAAAAAGTGGCTCCTTTTTGCACTCTGGAAAGGGCATGATAGCCGTGATAGTGCAGTTCCTTCAGCACTGTGTCATATGGATGCAGCGCCGGAGGAACACCGGCATGCCGCATGCTGTGTGGAGCAGTGTGCGAATCTAACTTTTGCCCTCAGTTGTATATCTTGCATTTTAGGATCTTCTCTAGTTCTTTCATAGCTGTCCTTCTTATTGTTAATCTTCACCTGATTTCCTGGCCGCAGTCTCCATTTCTATCAGTGTTTGATCCTAGATATGAGCATTCTTTTACTATTTCTATTTCTTCATTGTCTAATTCAAATTTGTGTAGGTTCTCTGTGACTATTATTTCTGTTTTCTTTATGTTCAACAATAGGCCTGCCTTTGCACTTTCTTCCTTGATCTTTCTTAGTAGTTGTTACAGGTCTTTAAGGTTTTATGCGTATCTCAGATTGTTGATATTCCTTCCTCCTATTTCCACTCCTCCGCCTTCTGTGTCCAAGCCTGCTTTTCTAATAATATGTTCTGCCTATAAGTTGAACAAGTAGGGTGATAAGATGCAGCCTTGTCTGACTCCTTTGCCAGTTGGGAACCATTCTGTTTCTCCATGTTCTGTTCTGACAGTAGCCTCTTGTCCTTGGTACAGATTCCTCAAGATTATCAGATTGGTTGGCACTCCCATGTCTTTAAGGGCATTCCATAGCCTTTCATGATCTATGCAGTCAAAGGCTTTACTATACTCTATAAAGGACATGCTGGTTTTCTTTTGGAACTCCCTGACATGCTCCATTATCCATTGTATGTTTGCAATGTGGTCTGTGGTGCCTCTTTCTTTCCTGAACCCTGCTTGGACCTCTGGGATTTCTCTCTCCATGTATGGATGGAGTCTATGTTGTAGAATTTTGTGCATAATTTTGCTTGTATGGGGTATTAGTGCTATGGTTCTATAGTTAATGCAATCTTTTGTGTCTCATTTTTTGTGGATGCAGATGTATATAGATCATTTCCAGTCCGTCAGCCATCATTTTGTTTTCCATATCTGTTGACATATGTTAGTTAGCACTATAGTTGACTCTGTCAATGTGGATTGCAGCAGCTAAATTGGAATATCATTTGTTCCTGGCTAAAACTCTGCAGGCACACATCTTCTGGTCATTAATTGGATAAGAAAATATTGGCAGTTCTGTAGATACACTCTGGAGAGTAACCTTTGGCATTTCCTCCTTTTCCACTATTGGATTGTCTGAGTTCCACATTCTGGAAAAACAGCATGATTGGTCTTGGGTTGAGAGAAAGATCATGGTTAAATCTTGCCTTCCAAAGCATCACTTTAACAGAACAAGTCCTTTGATGACAGTAAAAGCATATTGTGCCATGACTGGAGTAGACACAAGGTGGTTAAATCCTTCCTGTCCTTTAGGTTTGGAGATACTAAATGCCTGAAATTTTTGCGGCCTCCTTAATGCATCACATTAATAAATAGAGGCCTTTTTTCATTTCCTGCTTTTTCATTGCTGTCTGGCTTGTATACGAAATTCCAGAAGGATAGGCCAATTGATCATTTAGTTGGAAGACAGAAAGCGGTTAAAGCTCTGTGATCTCCTCAATGCATCACATTAATGGAAGCAGACCTGTGATGGCAGAAAGAGCAAATGTGACGTGCATATGGTAGACACAAAGTGGATAAATCTTCCCTATCATTTACTTTTGGATTTATGGGGGAGTTGAATATTTGCTTACACTCCAGTGTTGGTTATTTGGTTGTTTGGTTATGTGCTCCAGCAAATGACATGCCCAGCATAAAAAGGCATGGGATCCAGCATGGCATTGATTTTCTAATGATTTATGTGGTTAGATCCAAACCATGAAGCAGAAGAACTTTTGTAAGTATAAGACATCTCCTATTCAACTTCTCCCACTAACTCCATATATTTATAGCAGGCCCAGCTGAACATAATGGAGGACAAGGAACAAGATTCTTGATTCAACGGGAAGCAAAGCTTACCAGACAATGCACCACAAGTTGCTGCTGTGTCTGATACCTCATTGCTGTGGAGAATACTTTGTAGATGGAGATAGTGCAAAAAGTAGTGACACTATATCTACATTTCTGTACTGAATAGTATTAGTAGTTGGAGGGTATCCTCTCTGGAGAATTGACAATGGGGATCAGGAGGAAAGAGATGGTGGATGCTTGAACTATGGTGGCAGTTTCAGTGACATACCTAGTATAATTGAAACATAATGATGATCATTTTTAATACACCCCTCTTCCTTCTTCCTTCTTCCTTCTTCCTTCTTCAACAGCCTTTTCGGGTCTGGAAGAGCTGCTGGCCAAGTGACAAAGAGAGGTAACTCACTCACCTTGCCAGCCAGCAGACTTGCTGGAGCCAGAGGTCACCCTCTTCCCACCACCAGCCACTGGTGGAAATTGCCTGATGCTGCAGCTCCACCGCATTTTCAGATCTGGATTTGCTGCTGGTCAAGTGGGAAAGGGAGGCAACTCACTTTCCTGCCTGGACAGCAGATGTGCTGGACAAGAAAGGCAGCCCCTTCCTAGCAGCAGTTGCTCGTGGGAGTGTGCTGTCATTGCCACCCAGAAAGCTTTTTCTTGCTCATCCAGCAGCCCTGCCAGACCTGGAAAGAGCTTCCAGGCATCTGCAGTCAGAATGGCACTGAAATGGATGGGAGAAACCACCCCAGTGCATGATCACCCCCTTCTGAAATGTCACCTGGTGCTGTCCTCATGTCTGTACCTCCCTAGTGCTGCCTTTGGGCAGTTGGAATCCAACTCTTCTGTGGCACTCTTAGTTGCTGTTGCATGAATCATGGTGGCAGTTGGTGGAATGTCTCTCCATGTGTGAAGTCAAAGGCTTTCATGATTGACACCCATAGTTTTTTGTGGGTTTTTCGGACTACATGGCCATGTTCTAGAAGAGTTTATTCCTGATGTTTTGCCAGCATCTGTGGCTGGCATCTTCAGAAAATGTTGGCATAGAAGAGAGCTATACTATGTGACCCTGGATAGGCAGGAATTATTTTCATGTTAATCTGTGTATTGTTCTGTTGTTGGTGCCAGGGCCTCAGGGTGGGAGGATATGCAAAGGAGGATGAGTGTCTGCTAACTGGTGATCATTATCTGCAGGATCAGGGGCTTTCCCAGCAATGTGTGTGTGTGTGTGTGTGTGTGTGTGTGTGTGTGTGTGTGTAATATCTCCATATATTCTATGCTAACATTCTCTGAAGACGCCAGCCACAGATGCTGGCGAAGTATCACGAATAAACTCTTCTAGAACATGGTCGCATAGCCCGAAAAACGCACAAAAAACTATCTCTCCATATGCTTCAAGATAATGAATGACCAAGGGTTAAGCAAGCTCAAGGTTGTGGTACCCAAGTTAGTAGCATATAATTTCAATTTATCTTTTAGAACATTGACATATGAGGCTTTTAAACCATAATTAAAATTGGAGAATAGCATTTTTGAAAATACTTATTGCACATTATCGTCACTGCTGTGCCTCTGAAGTGTTATTGGAGTGTCCCTTTTCATTGACAGGGAAAACCTTTCAATGAAGTCCCAACTGTACTGCTTTTGCATTAGTCCAGAGATATGAAATGCCCCTTCAATGGCAGTTCTGATATTGGCAGTTACATGGTGTCAGTATCTCCTTCTCTCTCATATCCTCCCACCCCACTCAGTATTCCCAAGCAGGCTGTTTTCCTTTCGCACCTTTTTCTTTTCTATTCAATTAAATTGTATAAGCATAATTCTGGAAAGGTATTAAAAATTAAAATTTAAAAACTTTAAAGGCATACTGGGTTGGATATAGGGCAGGAACACAGGGTTAAGGAGAAGTGCAGAAAAGAGTGCAAGTGACTGCCCATGGCAGAAACAGCACCTTTGAACTATTTCAGCAGTAACTGAATATTCTCAAACCAGTATATTTCCATCTTCTTTAACAAATGTAATTGTGAAGAGACTGAGACTCATGTGATAATGTCATAAGAATATGTTTTCTTTTTCCCTCTGCATTCCATGAGCTAAAAACCATTGTGCAGTATGGGATGCTGATGATTCCCAAGATATCTGAAACAACTGATCTGGGACTCATGGCTTGCTGGTTATACCTATACTATGCACAGTCTTTGAGTTTTAAAGGCTTCCCACCCAGACCAGGCCTTGCAGTGGTAGGATGGATAATTAAATTCTAAGATGCATGTAGTGTACTGGGGGTATAAGGCAAGTCGATTGGCTTGACATTATTTGGTTACTTGCAATCCTCCCCTGGTATGTGGGGTTAGAGCAGCCACAACATTTGATATACACTGCTCCTAATGCAAAGGTGTGTGAAATGCACCCCAAGGGTTGTGTGTGACCTGCAACAGACATTTTGTGGTGCCCCAGAGGTCAAAAACATTTGCTATTTTTCTAATAGGTGCCATGGGGGCACTTTCACCATGTTCTTTTCAGGCCATTTTAGGCCCAGGATAGGCCTTTTAAAAAAAAACCAAGAAGTAAACTGTCCATTTCCTGTTGTTTAAAAAAGGCCTCTCCTGGGCTTAATATGGCAGCAGGGAGTTAAAACATAGTGAAAAATCCTCCCCACCCCCTAAAATGTGTTTGGGGAGCTTTGGAGAGGTGGTGCAAAACAATTCATTTTTTGTTGGAGAGAGATGTGATGGGGATGTGGCCCTCCAAGAACTCCAGGGGGTGCTAATGCAGTTCTCTAGGCTCACACAGTTGCCTACCCCTGCCCTAGCGGGTCTTAGGCAGGGCTTTCAAAATAGCATTTCAAGTTGGGGAGATAAATTGAAGGAGGTATTGTCCTAAGATCGTATTCAGGGTTTTCAATGCCATACAGTATGCTAGTTGAAAAATATATACCAATTAGCCAATACCACTGAATCTATGCAGCACTGAAATATGGCATTTACAAACTAGATAAGAAATTGAAGAGAGTCTCTGGTTAACCCCATATTCTGCCTAGCCATTAAAGGTGTATATCACCGCTTAGTTGTGGTCCCCAGGAGGACACTAAGTCAATACAGGCTTGTCCATGATAATACATACCACTTGTTTCGCACTTGGTGACTTATTGGCAAAAAATGAAATGAAATGTGATAAAACCAGCTTCTCAATTATGATCTGTTGGGGTTTACCCCAATTAAATTGGATAATAAAGTGATTATCAAGCACTTAAAAGTTTGTTTCCTAAATGCATACAGTGCGTAATTCAACCATGGTTTCTTACTGGTAAAATGGAATATGAAATGTAATAAAATCAGTCTCTCAGTATTGACTTGCTGGGGTTTCTCCAAATTAAGTTAGGTAACTGGGCAATTATCCACTACTTCTGTTAGTCTCCTGGTCAAATGTGGTATGTAAATCAGCCTCTCTATTGCTCACAGTGACTCCCATTGAATTTTGCTTGCCATGGTTCTGCTTTTCAGTTTTTCTTTCTTTCTTTCTTTCTTTCTTTCTTTCTTTCTTTCTTTTTTGCATTAACAAAGTGAGGTTGATGAGCATCACCATATCTTCACTAGGCTTTGGAACAGTTATTATTATTATTATTATTATTATTATTATTATTATTATTATTTATTTATTTATTTAGCACTGTAGATTTACAGTAGTTCAGAATATTGAGAGAGGGGTAAATATTATGTGGTCTGATTGCTCACCACTTGGGTTAATTGCTCATCCTAAGCCTGAAGAGCTCTTCATTTTGCCATAATATTATAGCCTGCACATTCCATGCTTCAGTAAATTAATAAGGTATTAATAACAACTACTGGACAGTTTATGTTGGGACATGACTGCAGAGAAGGAAACCACATGTTCGGAGACAGAGGTAGATGGGGTATTTTAATTTTTGTTCACATCTCTATTTCTCCAGCACAATATGGCTGAGGGGGGCATAGATTGCAGAATTGTGGGGTTTTTATTTCAGCTGAGGGGAGTTAAATAGTGGTAATTACTATGGTATAAGTGTGCATGTTTTCATTTGTGTAATAACAATGCCATGGTGCAGACTGTTCTAGTTTGATTTTGCTTCTAGAAATAATACAATTGATCATCTGAAAGATGATGTACTGTAAGACCTTATATTCAGTGACTTATGGTCCCTTGTTTATTACATACAGAGCACACAAACACAAACTGAAGAAATATCAGAGGAGATTGATTATATAACTTCAGCAGTTCAATCCGACGCATAAGCACTGAGAGTGTTTGTGAGATCCACACTCTAGATGGAACAATAATAGTTCTGTCAGTTTAGGACTTTATCACATGGCCAAAAGTGACGGGAGCATAGGGGATGTTCCGGTCACTATTGTGCAGTTGGGCGAAGAATATCAGATGACGTTGTGCAACATTGCCATAATTCTGTCATTATCCTGCAAATAAAGAATTACATGTTGCAAGCTTTCAAAGTCACACTGGCTTCTTCATCAGGCAAACAGGAGAAAGAAATTGAAGATGTTAGTCATAGGCCTGCATTCTCTGTTTCTGATCTTTGTTTAAATAGTAGGGATGGCTATCTGCAGGCTGGCACCTGCCTCTTTGCCCATGCAGTCACTGGTAGATTTTAAAAGTCAAGGAAATTTAATGTCCATTTGTAATTCAAAGAAGATGTCTCTTTCATTTGTGAAGCCACAGGCTTTTATGTAGGTAGAGAACACTGAATTTCTCAAGAAGTCTTCATGTTTTGCATCAGGAAACCTTTAGGTGACGTACTGGTAAAGCATGTCAATTAGTGCCAATATTAGAAAAAATTGCTTTGCCTTTGTTGGAAGCAGAAGCCTCAGATGGCAAAGTTCCAGTGCACTGGCTCTCTCTTTAAGATTCCCCGGTAGCAGTTTATCGCTCAGCCTAGATAACCAGTTAGCCTCATCCGAATTGAAGCCAAAATTGGGAGGCAGCAGGTTCCTACCGCAAGGATTTTGTCACTGAAGCCACTGGGTGACTACAGCCCGGCTGCATCCCAGGTCCCAGGTGAGCTCCAGCAGCCTTATTTCAAAGCCAGGAGCTTTCTGACTTGGCTGTTTCGGCTAAGCCATAAGCTCTGTAGTGGCACTCCCATTTCTTTGACAGCATTCCATAGCTTTTTTGTGATCTATGGTATCAAATGCCTTGCTGGAGCCAGTGAAGCACATGTAGATCTTCTTTTGGAATTCTCTGGTGTGCTCCATTATTCATTGTATGTTTGCAACGTGATCCCTAGTGCCTCTTCCTTTCCTGAATCTAGCTTGTATCTGTGGGATTTCTCACTCCATATATGGTAGGAGTCTTTGCTGGAGAAATTTGAGCATAACTATTTTTGCATGGGAAATTAGCACAATGGTTCTGTAGTTGTTACAGTCTCTTGTGTCTCTTTTTTGTGTGTGTATAGGAATGTATATTGTTTTCCTCCAATCTTTGGGTCACTGCTTTGTTTACCATCTCCTAGCACGTTTTAGTTAGAACTGAGATTGATTCTGCCTGTGCCTTGTAGCAGTTCTATTGATATGCCATGTGTTACTGGTGATTAATTCTTCCCATTGGGAAAAACAAGAAAAGAGATTCCACCTAAACATTATGAAGAACTTTATGATGGTAAGTGCTGTTTGACAGGGGAACAAGCTTCTTTATGTGATCTTGTTGAAGATACAATAGCTCTTTCCTATCAGTTTTTGACATTTGAAAACAGACATTGCTGGAGTGCTTCAGACTGAGATGTTCCAGATCTGGACTGGGACAATCCATGTTTTCCAGAGCTACTACAAACCCATCCAAATCACCCTGATTTAATTTATCATTTAATAGTCAGCCAGTGTGGTTTCACAGCCCTGGTGGAAACTACTTTTCTACCTTTCGTTAAAAGAGAGAGAGAGAGAGAGAGAGAGAAAGAAAGAAAGTGTCAAATGTATTTTGGTAAAGAAAAAAAAGACAGAAACAGCATGGGGAAAGAACTAAAAAGCAATGATTTGATTATGACTATGTGTAAAAATTAAGTGAACAATGTTTATCATTTTCACAATAAGCTTCCAGTGAAAAAGAGTTCAAAGAAAGGTTCATGGTGAAAATGCTGAACATGGTTGAATTAGTATTAGTAACACAATATATATTCAATTCCTTTTCTTGCTGTAGTATTAAGCATTTCCCTATCTCAGCTCTGGATCAGCTACTATCAGAATATAGCAGTGTATACAGGATCTGGATATGAAGGCATCTATTCCCCCACAACATCTTCCTCTTATCTAAGCAATTTAGAAAGTAAATCCATTTTCAACACTAAACACCCCTGCTACAGTAAACTATTCAATAACCTGTTCATTAGACAAACTTCCATCACAAAGTGAATCCTAGCTAATCTCTTTACACCATTTTGCCACAGGGCCAGTCCTTATTGAATAATTTAAATGAGAATGTTGTTTCCTTTTGTATGGTTTGATCAGACAGTATATATGAATGGAATGTTTGATTCTTTCCTTTCTCAAATTAAATCTGGATGATGGCTTCTATGCTTTATAGTAGGATGTTTAAGATGATAAACTCCATAATATGGAGATCTCCAATAGATGATTGGTGTCAATGAAATGATTAAAGAATGAGGATTTATCACTGTGTCACCAGATGACCTAATGCTTTTGAACAATTATTTGAAATTATCTGATATGTTGTAAAGGAACTACAGCATGATCCCAGTTAGCAATAAATTCGAATGAGTTCAATTCAGTTTATTCTCAAGTAAGATGCTACAGAAGTAGCCTTCAAAACACTATTAGTAGTTTTCAAAGAGATAGCTATGCTGATCTGTCACAGAATAAAAAGGAAAAAGGGGAGGGAAAGAAACTGGTATTGCTTTTGAGTTATTTATTTCAGCATGAGCTTGCATGTTTATCAATCAACATCTGAAAAGGAAAATAGCAGGAATAAAAAAGTGTAAAATAAGAACCATATTGGCAAAAGGAGTGTTTATTACACTGAAGACCATACTGCTTCTTAAGAATTTAGGCACCTGCAATGCATTGAATTCAGTCAGATCATCATTTATGCCAGAGGTGGGAAATGAATGGGATGCATGTGGTCTTGCAAGTCTTTTTTGTCTGGTCCTTAAACCCACCAAGTCAAACCACACACAAGAAATTGGCAGCAAATTCTGCCACTGATTGTTAGTAGTAGACCATGAAATCCCATTTAAAACAAGCACAATGGGCATGCTGCCAAAATCCAAGAAATAGATTTTAAAAAAAAAATCCCACTTTAAAGCAAGCTTTTCTTGCTTTTTAATACATCATTTCTAGTTTGCTGACAGATTCTGTAGACACAACGAAGGGGACTGAACCTCTCATCAGGTTCAGGGGAAGATTGGCTCCCAGACCTGCATAAGATGCCCAACCCTTGTTTATATTGATCAAAATCATGTCTTCAGGATTTTAGACAGAAGTCTTTCTCAGCCTCCCTGTGATGCCAGGATTCATAGAGTTGGAAGAGGCCCCAAGGGCCCTACAGCCCAATCGCTTGCCATGCATGAAGACACAATCCAAATGTGCCTGACAGATGGCCATCAAGTCTCTGTTTCAAAAAATCTCCAAAGAAGTAGGCTCTGCCACTCTCTGAGGCAGTGTGTTCCACTATCAAACAGCAATTACTGCCAGGAAGTTCTTCCTAAGGTTTAGATGGAATCTCTTTTCCAGCTTGAATCCATGGCCCATGCCCTAGTTTCTGGAGCAGCTGAAAACAAACTTGCTCCATCCTCAATATGACATCCTTCAAATATTTAAACATGGCTATCTTGTCACTTGAGACCTTCTGAATACAATGCATACTTTCAGAAAGATGGCTGATGGCATGAATCTAAAGTTATTCATTCCATAAGCCTGAGGTTGTTCAGTTAAATAATAATAATAAAAAAATCTCGAATGATTTCCAGACAATTTTTCAGGCAATTTTTCCTTGAAAATTGTGCCAAAGCACTCCCCCAAAGCACATATATGTGGAAAATCCTACCCCAGCCTTGCATAAAAACAAAAAATGATACAATGCCTCTTGTGCTCTCCATTTTGGAAGAGAAGAGGAAAGGAAAAGCATAAGGGTATGGGCATGAGAAGGGGGGCATTGTGTCTAAATAAGATATAGATGGCTATAGGTACAATTCTAAGGCCCAAACGGCCCAAACTGTTGCCTGAAAATCTGCAGGGTCTCTTCCCCCCCTTAAATGTGAGGGCTGAGGGGTCTTTGGAGAACTAGTGGAGTGCTTAAAGTCCCCAAATTTCTAGTATTGCAATAACCTAAGACTTGAGTTGATTATTTAGAAATACAACCTAGACACCAAAAAATAAGGAAGAAGCAAAATTACCAAAGGAATCGGAACATAGCACGTGCAAGTGTTCTATATCTGAAAGATTTTTAATCTCTCATTTTTTGCAATGATAGAATGAGGGGATTGAAGGAAAATTTCAGGGAAGGGCAGAATTTTTATGTCCTCATTCTGCCCCTCCCCCCCTGCATCCTGTCCACAGTATTTAGCATGTTGTTCAGGTGGTGTTTTGAGGAAATTGGGAGTGGGAAATTGTCTCCTGGTCACAAGACACTTGCTCACTTCTACTCTAGCCACTCTAGCCATTACTAACTAATAAGACTCCAAGCTGAAAGAGATGCAAATAGTGCTTTCTCTTCAACACTTTTGAAGAGGGAGATCTCCCCATGGCACTGCACCGTGAAGATATATATGGATGTGTTTCTTCACATACAACAAATCATTCATATCACTTTTTGAGCCTGTGACACCCCCAGGTTTTTATTTTGCCCAAGCTGATTTTAATCCATGCTACCATGGGTACAAAAGTCCACATGAAACCTGATGGCTGTTGTGAAATTCATAGTCCAGTCCCCATATTTATTTTAATCTATTCCATCATCAGCCTTTTTTAATCCTTGGAAGAATATGGCACGGTACAGCGCACCAAAAAGAGGTGCCAGGGAGGCTCCTCTCCTTGCTCTGCAGGAGTGCCGCAGCAAATAAATTGTGTGGTGCTGCTGCACAGCCAGAAAGGAGTGTGTGGAAGTGGCTCCTTTTTTGTGGCACACTTGCATTGCGCCAAAGCGCCAGCAACGACACGATGACATGGCAGTGGCATAGCGCCATTTGGACGCTGCATTGCTGGCTGGCACGTCATTGCTGCACGCACCATCTGGATGGTGCCGCACAGCCATGGTGCGCCCATGATATGCTAGGGTTGCAGGGCATGTGCACGCCCTGCCCCCAAGCGACCCTAGCACGTCATGGGTGTGCCACAAAGGGCCTGTCTGTACTGGGCCTACTTTAAGAATGTTTTAGGTCAATAATTGCTTAGGATTGCTTAGCCCACAATTCACAAGCCCACAATTCACAAGAACTTAGATGAGATTTGAATATTGTTCCTTCCAATACTAGTCCAGTCCTCTAGTCAAGACATTGCTCACACTCTTATCACACTAGATTATTATAGCAATATTATTTCACTTTGACTGCTATGGCTGCCTACTGTGGAATTCTTAGGTTTGTAATTTGATGAGTCCTAAGAACTCTCTGGTTGAGTACTGTAAATGCCTCTCCCTAAACTATAAATCCTACGATTCCACAAGACGCAGTGATAGCTGTTAAAGTGGAATAATAGCACTATAGGAGTGTAGTATGATATTCTATTCAGTCACCATTGCTCCAAAAAGCTAAGCTTGTCATCAAGCGCAAGTGGCAATCCAAGCTCTGACATTGTGGTTATCAGCAGTGTATTGCTGAGAGTGGTTGCATCAATACATTTAATGCACAAAACCCTCACTTTATGAAAGTCCTAGAGATGCTGAATTTTATGGTTTGTTGACTTAATAGTCAAAATATGTGTGTCTGTTCATGTGTATATAGATAATAAAAGTAAACAAAACAAAACCATGCCCTCAAATGTAACATTAACTGAAGTTTTGAAACAGAATCTGTTCAAAGCAATGTTTATATCAGGGTGAGGGCTCTCCCAACATATTGGTGTCATTGAATTGGATGGAAACAATAATTGAATAGACTCTGCAGTCAGAGCGAGTGAATTTTTCAAAAAGACTGTCTGCATTATCTATAAAATTGGTTTAATAAATGTCCACAGTCATTTATGTCCTTAGTTCTTGTTATCAGAAACAATGAACTACAGTGTTCAGATTTTTTTTAAAAAAAATCTGAAAAGGCAATGGCATTATTTTTCTGTCAATCATCAGTCAGTACACATACACCTAGCTAAATTAGGAATAAAATACTCAACCATAAGTGCAAGTTAAGTTGATATCCAAGTGTCAGAAACATCAGATGCTTTTGCTTTATGGTTGCATTTGAAGGATGGCAAGTATAATAATAACACTCTGAAGGGACAATTGATTCTCTTTTTTCTATTTGAGAAGGGAGTCTGCTGTAAGGGAACTAGTGCTTTAGACTCCTTGTATGTTTGTCAAAGCACCTTCTTCACAACATCAAGGTGGTTTCTTTTCTCCTCTTTTTTTAACACAATAAAATTGAAAGCAATGAATACTGAGGTTGAGCAGAAAATCCAATTTCGACATATGGCTACCTGTGAAAACCTAAGGGCCCATTTTGAGGACTCAAGACAGTGCACTCATTCATTTTTCTTATGCACTCTTTTCTTTTTTCTTTTTCTTTTTTTTTTTTTCCTTTTCCTTTTTTCCCTTTCTTTTTGAATCAGCAGCAACAGATATCTTAGAACAGATGTGGTGGACATTTGTTTTATTTGTCTTGCTAGGTCAGGGAAGCTGTGATGGCAACAGATGGGAGTCTGGAAGCTCGATAGAGGACTTTTTAAAAGCTGTTAATGTCTTGGTCTTTCTCAGAACTAGCTATACCATATTTCTCTAATGTAGTGTGCTCTGGGTGTTTTGGATTTCAAATTGTTGATCTTTCACTCTTACTATGGTAGCATGGGTTAATGGAAGTTCTAATTCAAAATATTTGGAAGAAGGCAACAACGGGCAGAAAGATGGTCTATATCAAATAGCCATGTTCTCTGTCATTGAACTAGTGACCCGTGAGAGGATGTTTTAGATGTGTTGGAAGAAGAGATGGTGAGACATTGACTCTGTTGGTTTCTTTTTCATCTTTGTCTTTGACTTCATCTTCATCTTCTTCATACAGAAGCTCTCAATTCATGCTCACACTACAAATAGATGCAGATTGGACACAGATACTGGGGCATACTTCTTACTGGGGCAATTTCCCACACATTGCAGGATCACATCTAATAAAGTATATGGATTTGAAAAGCATGTATAGAATATATATTTGTGTGTGTACAAACATACCTTAGGCAATGATTGGATGTTTTTGAATAGCATGTACAATTTGGGGGAAAAATCATAAAAATTAACACTGGGGATGGGGATAATCAGCCAACATGGACCTGACTTAAAAATGAAGACAAGATTCACATCCTTGAAAGTGGATGTGACCCATCCATCAACCCTGGAAGCTTCAGGGAGATCCCAAGAACTTAACAGGGAGTCAGTGTACTACTGAAATGGATTTGGCTGCATGAACTGTGCATTCACTCTTTATGTTCCAATTTAAAATGCAAAGAAATGTCTATTAAATTTAGTTGGAACCCCTCCCCTATTTATTTAAAATGGAAAGGGGGCATCCCCTGCATGTATATATAGCCTTCAACATTGGTGAGCATGGATGTATTTTCAGCTTAGTATGCACACTCATGTTCAATATGATCAAGTGGGAATTGGGCCTTTCTCTTTTCAATATGGTTAAAGAAATTTAACAAGGAAAGGAGAATTATATGATTTCTGAGAGATTTTAGATGAGATTAATATTTTCCCTCTTTGGTAGTTACCTGAACGATTGAACTTAATATACAGGCGTGCTGCTGGCATTCTTATTAGTATACGGCAATTTTTTAAAAAAGAAAAAGAGGTTCTAAGTAATCAGTTTCTACCCTAATGAAAATCTAAGTGTGTTGAAAATGAGGTAAAGCACATTTTGAAAATCTTTGTGAATTTATAGTCCTTTGACATCTTAAAGTCTTGTCAAAAATTGTGGTGTCTTCAAAGGCATCTGTTTTCTAACAGCACACAGAGAGTCATACCTTCCCTCCCTCTTTGGAGTTCTGCTGACAAGGAAACCTTTTAATTCAGGATGTAGGCACACAAACATATAATATGCCAGCAGGCAATGAAGGCAAATGCTAAAATAGAAGTTTAGAGATTCTGTGGAGCAGAAACTGAAATAGGGGATTTTTGGAGGTGAAGTTTTTCTTAAAATCTACTTCATTGGCTTAATGAAAAGATAAAGCAGAAAAATCTATGGCTAGTTGCACAATTTCTTTGAAATCAAGGCATCTGATGACTAGTGAACACTCACTTTTTTGAGTGTGTGCTTCAAAAATAATTATGGAAAGCTCTGCCTAAAGACTTAACATGTTGTTTATTTGTTGCTATTTTTGTTTGTTTTGCTCTTGAATGCATACTGTTGTTGTTAGTGTGCCTTCAAGTTGTTTCCAACTTATGGTGAGCCTAAGGTGAACCTAAGAAGGGTTTTTTTTTTTTTTTTTTGTAAGTTTCTTCAAAGGGAGTTTGCCATTATCATCCTTTGAGGCTAAAAGAGAGTTACTTGCCCAAGGTCACCCGGTGGGTTTAGATGGCTGAACTGGGATTCAAACCCTGGTCTGCACAACCATATTCCACAACCACTGCACCACACTGACTCAGGAATGTATACTAACATCAGACAAATATATCCTTATTATTTCACACATTATGTGAAGGGATGCCTACAGTATTTTGCACTGGAGCTTTTCTAGTACCAGAAGCAGGCCATCTGAATAGTACATTATTACATTTGAAGCTTTTTAACTGGAATTAAACCAAAAGCTGCATTATTCCAAGATTTAAAAAAGAGGCTGCTTACGTTAAATGAAGGCATTTGGAAAACAATTTATAGCCTCCCTTATTTGTCTAATTAGCTTTTAGCTACTTTTAAATTTTGACTTGAGGTAATGTATTCTCCCACTATTCTGGAGTAAACCTTTATTTTCTATGAAATGGAATTGCAATAGGGGCAAACCAAAACACTTGTATTCTCTCCCTGATTGAATCTCACTTATGGGTTTCTTCTCTCCTTCCTTGCACTGAAATAACAGATGAAGTTCCAACTGACTGTACCTGTCAGTTCCATCCTAAGTGTGCTTGGTTTGGAATAGGTTGGGTGAGCAAAAGTAACAGTTAGCAAAACAACTGACAGAGGGAGAGGTGCAGGTGGGAGGACTAATACCTACTGATACAGAGAATCTTGGTGTGCAGTACAAAAATGCTCAAGGACTAGAGATGAAAAAAAAATCAAAAATAGAAGAATAGTGTGCTTCTTAAGTACTGGGAAGTCCTGATGAAAAAAATAATCCTGGCCTGACATATATCTTTACAGTTCAGGATTTATTCTGCACAAAATTCACACATTTTTAACTGCTCAGAAAACAGCTTTTTTTGCAACAGAAAAAGGTGTAAATCTCATGTAGAATCAGTCAGCAACCACAGCATTTTCTGCGCAGAAATTAAAAAATCTGTGAAGGAACATAGAAATGTGGAAGTGTCTTCTTCTGTGAGGAAACAGAAATATTATTTTACACGAAGAAATATTTTTACAGAGAAAATGCTGTTTTCTGTACTAAAAATACTGTTTCCCTAAGGTCTGATGCTATGCACCTCTCCTCTTTCTCAATATGGTTGCTATCAAAAGGGATGATTTAGGCATGTAGCTGAGAAGACACCCCTAGCCATGCCATGTAAGGACATCCATGACCATATTTGGAAATCTGGGGCACTCAGCACATTGAAAGCTCAATAGCACATAGCCAGCATAATCTTTTGATTGACAGGAGTAATGGTGGGTGATAGACCTTATGTTTACAAGTGAACAAAAATCTAAGAAAACTTCCCTCTGGAAGCGATACCGCATCGTCCAGAGAAATTTGCACTGACTGTCTGGCCAATCACAAGTTCCCTTCTCATTCTTCTCTCCTGAAAAGATAATGTTAATCCCAAAATCTGCCCCAGGATATTTTTGCCCTATAAATATGCCTGCTCAGGCACCCCCAATTCAGTCTCACTTGAGATTCAGACAGACATGATGTCAGTATTTTGCTTGGCTCCTCGGCATTGCTGGCAGCTTGCTGAGTCACATCATGGTGTCCCACCAAATGGAGTTCCATATTTGGAACTGGTACAGTATTACCCTCTGCAATCCCTAACAGCTACCACCTTCTATATGATTAGTTCCTGGATATGTCTATAAGTGAGTGCCTTTGTGTGAATGGTGATTGCCCTTGATTACAAATAAAACTACATTTGGGCTTGCACTCTGGAGTTCTATTTCTCAGAACTGGTATACACAGGGTTGATCCCCATTTTTAGTTATCTGCACTCTCTTGCTGCTGTCATTTGAGCTAATTAGATACCCAATTGAACATTAATTGTGAATGCTGTCTCAGGACCCTTGCATTTTAGGTAACAATACAATGTGGGCATTTTGGACAATATTAAGTCCTAAACTGTGAATAATCTTTGAAAAGTGCAGTTTTTGAAGACTGTCTTGCAGTGAAAATTGCTAAAATCATTTGTTTCTTCCTTGGAGAACAAATTAGCAAAGAATTGTGTTGCTACTTGAGATGTACAGCCCCCCCCCCCCCGCAAGTATACTATAGGGGAGCAGGAGGTATTCTCTTGTCTGTTATCCAGGCAGTAAACTTCCAACTGAACAGTCAATGTGATGGTTCAGATGAAGTCAATGGGGCAAAACAGATGGCCTCAAAGGAGTGGCTTGCCACAGCCCCTTGGAGCACCGGATCGGGGTTGCAGCAACTGCATGCCATGGCCCCGATCTGGCATTTTTCCAGCCCCAAAAGAAGCTGCAAACTGCTGCTCCTTTTGGAACTGGAAAACGGGTGCCTTTGCCACCCCAACATCACTTTCCAGTGCTCCTTTTGGCAAGTGTCATCTGAACACAGTACCAAAGAAGCGCCATAATGCTGCCCACTGTACGGTCAGGTGGTTGGCGTTATGGTGGCTTGGGGGCATGTGTCATGTGGCCCCCATGCCCCCATTCCATCCCAATGCCAGCCCTTTTGGCTGGTCTGTTTAGCCCCTTAGTGTTCAGCCCTTATAAAGCTTTGGGCTACAAACTCTGCTTGAAGGATCTGATATGTTTATCTGTAAATTAAACTCCTGTGTAAAAGCTATGGGCTTTCCTTGCTTCCATGCAATTGAATACTCATTTTGAATCACGGACCATCCCTACAGGTTAAATGAATTGGGTTTATCTTATCTCTTTTACTTGGGCTGCTCCCATACTGCAGCAATAATCCAGGCTGACAACACTTTACTGCTATGGCTTAATGCTATGGAATTCTGGGAACTGGAGTTTGTTGTGGCAGCAGAGCTCTCTGAAAAGGAAGAGTAACTTCTCACAAAACTACAATTCTCAGAATTCCGTGGCATTAAGCCATAGTGGTTAAAGTGGTGTCAAACTGGATTGTTTATGCAGTGTAGATGCAACCTTTGATAGCTTATTTGGGCAGACATATCAATATCTTTAAATTTCAGAATTTCCATCCCCACACTGGCACAGGGACTCACCTGACTAAGCACCCAGGCCAGAATATCACAGGCTCAGCCCATGCTATCTTGGCCAGTCAATTCAGGGCCTAAGTTAAACAGATAGGCTGATAAAATTATTGGGGATTGGAATGTATGTTGATCATTTTCAACCTGTGGGTCATTGTTTTGTTTTCCATATTTATTTCCATATTTATTTAAAGATTTTAGTTAGAAATAGAGTAGATTGTGTCTCTGTAAGTTGAAGCTCTACTGGTATGCCATCTGTTCCTGGTGCCTTAAATTTATCTTCAAATTGTTCATTTTCAGATTGTTCATGCCCAAATGAATTTGTCATCCTTTCATCTCTTTTAAATAGTTCTTTAATGTTGTGATGGTGACAACATGGCACTGCCAAAATTTCTTAAAGCCTTTCACTCCTTTTCACTGTGTGCCAGTGCTGCCACCAATATGTCATGGGGTGGCAACTATCCCAACAGCCCACCATCTAATTTGTGATGGTGCACTTGAACTCAGTTCTCACCTCAAGTGCCACCTACACTAGAACTCTCTCTACATGCCAGTCCTCTGGGTCTTCAAATTCCACCCCCTATTTTAGCACCAATTACTCACTGACAACCACACATCTACTCTAGGATGTGTCTCATACCTAAAAGACTTTTCTCTCTGTTGGTAGCATTTTGAATGTTTCTTTTAGCACTTCAGATAACTGCTTGTTGAACTAACAAAAGGACTTTATTTACAAATCTCGTTGAATATAGTATCTTTTTCAGTGGATAGCATTCAAGATGGATATCATATATGGTAGTTACATGGTTTAACAGTTTCTTTTGCTTATCCTTGTAAATGTGTCTTTATAGCCTTGTAAATGTTCCTTTACAGTCTAAGTTCTCACAGATCTCTCTTCTGTATCTTTTAATCTTTTTGGTTAACTGTAACTGTAACATAGTAACTTGGTCACTAGTCACCAAGCACTATGTCTCACACAGGATATTACAATAACAATTTAGTTAAGAACTTTCCTTGTCCCTATTTCAGCTACTTAAAACTCTTTTCCAACTGCAACTCACAGCAGCCTCTCCTCAGTGGCTCTTTACCCCTTAGGGAACAATCAACATCTCTCCCTATCTTGGGTATGTAAACCCCTTTCTAACTGCACCTCATAGCAGTGTCCCTCAGCCTCCTTGGCTGCTATAACTCTCAGGGTAAAATAAAACTCTCTTAACTAACTCCAAACACTGGATTAGCTCCCATTGGCTATTGCCAATGTTCTAATCTGCCTGTGTTCTCTCCACAAATGTATTGTTTCCTTCAGCTTTTTATTTTTATTTGGTCATGTAAGGTGTTGCTCTGCTAGTAATAAAGCTTCCCCACTCATTGTTTAAATTTCCCCTTGAGTTCCCAGATGTTGTGGAAGAATTTGTGATCTCCTGTTCTTGTTGTCATCTTCTATTTCTCTGCATTTGTTATTACAATGGTTCTCTTGTCCTTGTGCACAAGCCACTAAACAGTTGCATTCAATGTTCTGATCTTATTTCTGTCACTTTTTCTTTCACTATTTATTATTTAGTTTATTTTATTCATTTTTATTTCACCTTTATCCTCATAATGGGACTCAATGTGGCTAAAACCAAGTTTAAAACAATACAATTTAAAAACAAAAACAAAAATACCAATAAAAGTATATATATAGAAGATTTTTTAAAAAGAAATTAGTAAAATTTTAGTAAAAACTAAGTATTTATTTATTTATTTACAAATTATTACTTTGTAAAAGCTACCATCTGGAGGAGAGCAAGGATGTGGTCAGACTAGCCTCTCTGGGGAGGGAGTTCCAATGTCTTTGAGCAGCCACAGATTAGGCCCTCTTTCTTGTTCCCTCCAAACAAGACTGCATGGGTGGCAGGACATAGAAAAAGCCCTCTCTAGATGGTCATAGAGCTTTCATGGGCTCATAAAAGGAGATACAGTAATAATATGGACTCAAGCCATATAGAGCTTTATAGGTCAAAATCTATCTCTTGTTTCAGTTTGGTTGTCTCATCATAAGGTTTTTGTGGCAAAAGACATTCATATTAGAGTTACCATGCCTCCTTCTGTGCAGTATTAACAAATGTTAGCTACAGTGCCACTGCTGTTGTCTCTGAGAGATTCTCCGCCTGTGTCACCTCCCCGCTACTGTTTATGCCTGGTAGGTGTTTGGCACATTTGCTGTGACTCCTCAGTAAAAGCCTATCTGACATGGGAGATGTCACCAATAACACTGCTGCTGTCATCATAGCCTCTTGCCTCACAGGAGCACACAATCTCACCACCATGGAAAGGCAGTGCCATGGTGGGAGTCTGAGCTCTATGACACCAAAATTCCCCAATATGACACCCATTCTACTAAGTTTCTTCAGGCAAGTCACTTTCTCTCAACATCAGCCCAACCTGTTTATTGGCAATATGGATAAAATAATGCTTGCCTCACTTGTAAGGATTGCAAGTTTATAGACATAAAATATTTTGAATTCTCTGGAAGTACTATTGAAAGTTCTCTTCATTAGAATTTTTGAGCTCTGAAATATTTAACCTTCAGCTGTTTTCTTCCAGGCAATAAATAGTGAACTTAAACATTTACAATAAATCTCAATATTTCTATTAAAAGATACAGATTATAATTTCTAATTTATTTCTTGCCCCATTGCCATTGATAGGAAAAGTGGAACATCAAATCTAGTAATAAATGCAAAAGCAGGGAACAGTAATCAAAGATTATTTGTTTTAAGAACATAAGATTTTCATTTTCCTCTAAAATGCTAAATTTCCCAAGTGTTGGTAAAACAAGAGAAACCTTGAGGAGTTTTTACAGCTGTCTGACAACTTACCTGTGAAGATCTGATCCTTTGAAGATATTTCACTCCAATTCTCTGTAGCACAGCTTTGATATTATACACAATTTTAGGGTAGTTAGGGTTGAAGATATAGGAATGCAATATCAGTCTTGATTGGAAGGAAGTTTAACATTTTTGTGGATTTCAAAATAGATTCTTTGGTTGTCAAGAAAAAGGGAGAATGCTTTGCCACACAAGGTCAAATTTACAAGGTTGTTTTTCTGATGAGAATGAAGAAATAAGTGCTTCTGACTAGGCTTGTCCTCTACAAGTCTACATAAACATTTTTCTCCTAATAGGCATAACTATTCCAAATCAATAAATCTGACCATTTCTCCTTTGGTAAAGGTTACTTACAATTTTTTTCAAGCACAAATTTATTCTATCATCTGTCTGTGAACATTTTAATGAAAACTCCGTTTGTAAATTTGTACACATTCCCATGGGTATTTTTGTATGAACACACAAGCATCTGTGTACATATTTATATACATTTTCCATGATAATACAAATTTTTCCATGCATTTGTTCCTTATGTATATATTCACATGTTTTTCTGATTGAACAAAAGCAATGCAAATCCTGCAGTTTGTAGTTTCACACTGTCGAAAACTACTTTAACTGCTGTACCTCCCCTTCTATAATCCTGAGATTTGTAATTCTATAAGATCTTTGGCCTTCTCTGCCAAAGAGTGCTAGTGCCTCACAAAACTACAAATTCCAGGATTCTGTAGGATGGGGCCATTGCGGCTAAAGTGGTGTCAAACTGCATTATTTCTACAGTATAGAGAGCATAGAGTATAGAGAAGGATAATTGCATTCTAGAGTGTGACTGTGCATTACTTTGGGAGATCAGTTTCAAATAAAATCAGTTCATATTAAACTCGAATCCAAATAAATTTCTCCCTCAGTGCTGTTTTAAACCACAAACCTTCTAGGCTGTAATAATCTTAAGAAAATGACTAACTTATTCTTCATGCTCAGTTTCTATACGACTGCCCATCACTAACAACATGTCAAATCAGTGTACAAGAAATAAACATATTTTTAAAAAATTAAAACAATATCTACAAATAGTGAAATTTTAAAAGTCAATTAACACAAGCACCAATTATGCCTTTTAAAATTAGGGAGCATTTATACTGAAGCTAATGTTTCTGATAATTCATTCTAAACAGTGAAGTACAGACCAAGTTATAGAATTTTGTCTCCCTTTTGAACAGAGAAGTTTTAGCAGAGGATAAAATGTAAACTTTCATTGTTTCTTACTAGCAATGCTAGGGTTTTATGCTAGCATTTTTTTGGAGAGATGTAGGCTCCCAATGGGCAATTCTTCAAAAAGGTCTCTGAGCTGTGTTTCTAAATTACATGGGTTTCTTTTGAAAATACCAGCCTGATGTTACACTGTGATACATAGACTGCACAATTGGTTCTACCTTTCCATCTGTCTAAGACACAACACATTAATGATCAGATTTACCCACTTTCTCTAACACTCTTTTACATGAAATTAAACCCCATCTGCAGCATAAATTAAAGCAATCACTCAAACAGAACTAGATTAAAGGCTGTAGGGATCTTGTGCAAAATATCCATTTGGGTTTCTCCAGCTGGTTTACCTGTTCTGTTCTCATTGCTTTCACTCCTGATACAAGAGGTGGGGTGGAAGTAAGTAATTATATCTATATTGGCAATGCTCCATTATCATGAACATTCAGCTTCATCTCAAGGGACAAGGTGGTTCTTCATAGATGCATCATGTCAGGATCAGAGTCCCTCAGATCTCCTGTCATGATGTATAGGTAACAAAAATGTTTTGCTTTCTTGTAGTGTTTTAATGCTTATTAGTAAAGTAGTGAATGATGGGAAGGGTTGCCACCAATTATTGATGGTGTTGGCTGGCTACATTCTTTGGGCTGGTTAACAAGTGGATGTTCTTTTTCTACAATATTGCTAAAATCCAACCTTATCTCTCCGCCTCTACTGCCAAGATCCTGGTCCATGCCCTAGTGGTCTCACGACTTGATTACTGTAATGTCCTCCTGGCTGGGCTTCCTCTTTCTCACCTCTATCCTTTAATCTCTGTCCAGCATTCAGCTGCACGCATTATCACATCCGCCCACCGCTCTGACCACATCTCTCCTGTGTTGGCATCCCTTCACTGGCTCCCCCTCCCTTTCCGCATTCAGTACAAGCTCCTGCTGTCAATGTTTAAAGCCCTCCATGGACTGGCCCCTCCTTACTTATCAGACATTCTTTCTCCTCGCCTTCCCACTCGGGCCCTCCGTTCTGGTAGTCAAGGTCTGCTGTCCCAGCCCAGGATTTCCTCTGCCCCATCCCGGATTCGCCCCTTTTCACTCACTGCCCCTCACTCCTGGAACCTTCTTCCCCCACGAGCAAGAGCCATTACTTCTTTAACCAGCTTCAAAACAGAGTTGAAGACCATCCTGTTCAGAGAAGCGTTCCCAGGCATTGCATAATTGTCGCTTGCTATTTGATGTTCTTTTGGTGCCTGTTTTATCAAACCATTTCCTGTGTTGCTATGTACTTTATATGTATTATCCTACTAGAAAGGCCCCTTCCCCACCACCACTCCCTTCTCCTTTTGTGTCGTGTCTTTCTAGATTGTAAGCCTGAGGGTAGGGAACTGTCTAATTAAAAAGATTGTACAACGTTGTTTACATTTACAGTACTTTATAAATAAACGTTAATAATAATAATAATAATAATAATAATAATAATAATAATAATAATAATGAACAGAGTTTGCACTGGAAGCTTCATGAGAATGAGGGGTTTGA
This sequence comes from Sceloporus undulatus, assembly GCF_019175285.1. Lineage (NCBI taxonomy): Eukaryota > Metazoa > Chordata > Lepidosauria > Squamata > Phrynosomatidae > Sceloporus > Sceloporus undulatus. Next base: position 187,248,390 of record NC_056525.1, on the reverse strand, counting down.
GTTTGGAAGACGGACAACCCTGTGAAAGAGGGAATGTGAAAGTATTTTGCTTTATGGGTGAATAAGGTGTCAGCCCACCCAAAGTTTGAATTGCTGTATTTTAATTATGCTGGATAACCACTTCTACTTCAGTCATGACTACATACGTCTGCTGGAAACATCTTTGCTTTGTGAATAAAGTTTTCTAGTTCACTACTGAAGCTTGCATTTTCTGAATGGAAGTAATCTTGTACATGACACATTACCACCACCACTAACACAGTCCCTACTGGTATGCTTGTTTGTTATGGATTCAAACTACAGAAAAAGAGATTCCACCTAAATATTAGGAAGAACTTTCTGATGGTAAGAGCTTTGCAGTAGGGGAGTGGAGTCTCCTTTTTGGGAGTTTTTTAAACAGAGGCTGGATCGCCATCTGTCAAGAGTGCTGTTATTGTATCTTCCTGCATGGTGGGGGTTGGACCAGCAACTCACCATTCAGAATGATACTTGTTCACAATGCTGTTCAGGATGTTATTTGTTCTTTCTTTAACATGGTTCCTAAATTACTAGAGCAGCTCTCACAAGATCTTGACAATAGGACTATAGTCACAAACTGCCCTTTTTATTGATATTCCAAATCCACAAAACAGTGATACTTTTATTTGGCCAACCAAAATGCATAAAATACACAATGCAAGCTTTCTAAGCTCCACTGGTTTCTTCATAAGGTAATGGTGTTAAGAATCATACAGGACAAATAAAGTCATAACATGACAATGTTAATCGCAGGCTTGCATTTACTCAAGGTGTTTATAGAATGATGGAATCATAGAGTTGAAAGAGACTTCAAGGGTTGTCAAGTCCAGCGCCTTGCCAGGGAGGAATACACAATCAAAGCACATCTGGCAGATGGCCATCCAGCCTTTGTGAGGTCGTAGCTCTCTTTGTTAGGTAGAGCTATGACTGTTTTGTGAATTTGGGGTGTTAGTGCACACTATATGCCAACTCCTGAGTATGCATCCCTTTTATTGATAGTTGCCTCAGTTAGATTCTACAGGAGAAAACAATTAAAGAAATCTCTATATGTTCTAAAGGATAAAATACATACAATGTGAAAAATCTACCGAAACAGACTTACAAAATTAAGAATGGTAGATTGATAGTGGAAAGACCTGGCAGAAGACCCTTCTTATCACCGTGGGCCTGAAAAGGTCATGGAAGGATGCCATTTCTCCTGCCAAGGACTGTTTATTGCTTTCTTAAACAAGGGCAGTGTGCCATCCCATGCTGTTTCTCTAGTGAGATCTCACCATTGAATTGGAAGACAGATGAATTCTTTAATGTGTTTACTTGGCCATGCTATCTGGCCATTAATATTGTCTGGAAAATGTCTTAGATAATATCCTTTAATTGGCATGGCTTTGGGGAAGCAAGATTGAAAAAGCCAGCTTGTACAATAGACTCATAACAATATACTCATGCTACTTTCATCTAGAGGCATTCTACTGAAAAGAAAATTGACTGAAGTAGCAAAAGGAATCTGAAAACAATGGGCAATATATAAATATACAGTTGGCCCGCCTTATACGCAGATTTTCTTATACATGGATTCAAGCATACATGGCTTGAAAATATTTTAAGAAAGTATAAATTTCAATTATCAAACCTTGATTTTTCCATTTTATATAAGGGACACCATTTTGCTATGCCATTGTATTTAATGGGACTGGAGCATACACAGATTTTGTTATTCATGGGGGTTCCTGTAACCAAACCCCAGTGGATAACAAAGGTCCACTGTATTAAAATTTCATAGGAGTCTTCACTAGAGTTCATTAGTTATTTTTGATGAAGAATTTGTCTTTCAACTGTTTAAACTCCCAGGAAACTTGTTAATGTTACAGTCTGAAGAAGAGAGAATCCATTATGATGACTTCATAATTATTCATAATTTTTGTTACTTTTTCAATATGCCTCCAGCCAGCAACACCCTTGATCCCCTCCCTCTGTTTCACTTCTTCACATCTGTGCTATTGCTAGTTTATAATGTCAGGGGTGGGCAACTGTGGAAGACCATTAGCTCATCAGGGGATTATGGAGGGCTTCAACCCTCCCAACTCACCTGCTCCAATTTGAAAAAAATAATCACATTTGTTGCATCTGTAACCATGTATAATAGCACAAAAAGTAATTTCATCGCTTGTAACCAATGATGTCCTTGTGCTAGCACAGAGCCCATTGCTCTAGTGGTGCATGTTTTCAGAGTTAGCAGTACATTTCCCCATTGTGTGAGTGATTGTGCAAAGCAGCTATGCATGAAACTGCTTTCTGCAACAATTTGAGCAATGATGTACTGCCCAAAAATATACTCAGAAGGAATTTCTTGCTGAAGG
>NC_056525.1:187130989-187245915 GCF_019175285.1 Sceloporus undulatus | reverse complement strand
ATAATCACATTTGTTGCATCTGTAACCATGTATAATAGCACAAAAAGGAATTTCATCGCTTGTAACCAATGATGTCCTTGTGCTAGCACAGAGCCCATTGCTCTAGTGGTGCATGTTTTCAGAGTTAGCAGTACATTTCCCCATTGTGTGAGTGATTGTGCAAAGCAGCTATGCATGAAACTGCTTTCTGCAACAATTTGAGCAATGATGTACTGCCCAAAAATATACTCAGAAGGAATTTCTTGCTGAAGGGAACAGAAGCAGTGGTCTCCATGTGTAACATGATGTTTTGAGAGGTATGCTGTTTTCCTGTGACAAAAATCTGTAATGTAACAGAGAAGCTGACAAAACTCATCAAGCCCACTGACCATTACCTCTTCCTTTTGGCACAAATAGGAACAAATGACACTGTCTCTCCCCCCAGTTGAAGGATATAGCCCAAGTAGGGAGCAAAAAATAGTGGAGATGAGCAACTGGCAGTTCCAATAAAGGGTAGAGAGATGAGAAATTTCTAAAGAAACCAGGATGGATGTTTAAATAACTTTCAACGGAGCTAAGATTTAAAAGGACCATGAACAAAAAATGGAAAAAGAGGTAAGTCACCAATTCAAACAAACAGTCAACACATGTAGGGAAAAAGTCAGAAAAGTGAAAGTGTAGAATGAGCTCAGGATTGCTAGAAAGCTTAAAAACCATAAAAAGAGCTTTTTTGGTTAAGTTCCTAGCAAAAGGAAGAACAAAGAAATGGTAGGGCTGCTGTGTGGAGAAGATGGAGAAATGCGAACAAGGGACAGAGAAAAGGCAGAACTACTCAACAACTTCTTTGCCTCTGTCTGTTCCATAAAGGAAAACAGTGCTCAGGAAAATGGAGCAGATGATGCAGTAAGGAAAATGCTTTACATAATAGATAAAAAGGTTACTCCAACCAGTTTTTAGGGCCATATTTATATCGAAAGATATTAAAGGAACTGGCAAAAGTAATCTCAGAACCACTGGCAACAATCTCTTAGAACTCCTGGAGAACAGGAAAAGTCCCAGTAGACTGGAGAAGAGCAGGTGTTTTCTCCATCTTCAAAAATGAGGAAAAAAGAGGACCAGAATAATTACCATCCAGTCAGCTTGATATCAATACCAGGAAATATTCTAGAGCAGATCATGAAACAGTCTGTAGAAATGAATGCTGTGATCACTAACATGGGTTTCTCAAAGGGTTTGGTGCACAGCTAAATAATCCATTTTATCTTGCCTGGTTTGAATCATCTTCTGGGATGCAGCCAGATATTATCATATGCATTTTCCCGCTGATGTCACCCCCTGCGTAAAACCTGCCTAAATCCCAGTTAGAATCTGAGTTCAGCCAGCTGATTTGAAAAGATGGGAAGCTCCTGACTTTGTAAATTGGCTGGTTGAGTGTGACTGGGAGCCAGGTGGGAGGTGGCATTGACAGCAAAATGCATATGATAATATCCGGCTGCATCCCAGAAGAGGATTCAAACTGGCCCAGGTATAAAATATGGTTTTATACATGCACTAAACTTCAAAAACAGGCCATGCGAGACTAATTTTAACTCTTTTTTTGGGTGGTAAAGTTACAAGCTTGGTAGATGAAGGGAATGCTTTAGGTGTAGTGTATCTTGATTTCAATAAAGCCTTTAATAATGTCTGCCATGATATTCTTGCAAACAAGCTAGTACAATGTAGGTTAGACAATTCTACTATTTGGTAGATTTGTAATTGGTTACCTGACTGAACTCAAGGGGATTCAACAAAGACTCCTTCTCATCATGGAGAGAAGTGACTAACAGCATGCCACAGGGTTCTTTTCTTGGCCCAGTACTGTTCAACATCTTTATCAATGACTTGGATGCTGGAATAGAAAACATGCTTATCAAATTTGTAGATAACACCAAATTAGGAGGGGTAGCCATTACTCCAGGGGCTATCAGAATTAAAAATGACCGTAACATATTAGACAGCTAGGCCAGACTAACAAAATTAATTTCAGCATGGATAAATGTAAACTACAGTGTGCTCTCAATTTCCCACAGGCTTGCCATTTGCAGATCTAAACATCCATGGATGGCAAGCCCCATTGCTTTTAATGGGAATGTGTGTCACACCAAACATTTAGGACAATGGAACTTGAGGTACCATATTTTTCCTTATCTGTGGGGCAGGGGGTCTGTACTATATTTAGAGAGAGAAAAATGAAATACGTAAATATAGAAATGGGTGACACCTAGTCTGACGACAGTACATGAATTGCCAGTTCTGGGCACCGCAATTCAAGAAGGATATTGACATGCTGGAGCATGTCAGAGAAGGATAACTAAAATAGTGAAAGGTCTGGAAACCACATCCTATGAGGACAGACTTAGGGAGCTGGGTATATTCAGCCTGGAGAAGAGATGTTTAAGAAGTGACATCATAGCCATGTTTAAATATTTGATAGGATGTCATATTGAAGATTCAGCAAACTGGGTATTTGTTTATGGTTTTGTTGGCTGCTACAGAGGCTAGGATATATAACAATAGTTTCAAGCTACAGGAAAAAAGATTCCACCTAAACATTAGGAAGAACTTTCTGAGAGTAGGAGCTTTTCAATAATGGAACACATTACCTTGGATTATAGTGGAGTCTCCTTCCTTGGAAGTTTTTAAACAGAGGTTGGATGGCCGTTAGTGTTTTGATTATGTTTTCCTGCATGGCAGGTAGTTGGACTGGATGTCTCTTATGGTATCTTCAGTTTTATGATTCTATGATCCCAGTTGTGCTAATGGGGATTTCCATTCCAACAGGGTTACTTAGGATTTAGGTCCATGGCTCTCAGCATTCTTGATGCTGCGAGGAACATGAATAGTAAAGTCCAGGCATGCTGAAAACCTCCCTAGCATTATCTATAGGTGTCTAACAAGTGAATATACTGTAATTCAAATATTTATTAAACGTTCCCAGACAAGTTGGTGTGTCTGCTAATTGTTTGGCTTTGAAAAAGGCATGAAATATCAATGAAAAATAAAGAAATGTTTCCATAGTTGTTACAGCTCAAGAAGCATGAGTTTTCCATATACAGTTAGCACAGTCCAAACTCAATTACTTCAATTGATGTATCTGATTTTAAGCCAGTTTTGTACAGTAGAAATCTCTAGGATGAGCACCAGATTCACAACCCAATTAAATCAAAGTAGCTGGATTTAAGCTTTAGCAGAGATTATCTTAAGCTCATTTGTTTGAAGATAAATGTGTTCAGAATCAATGGTATGTAGTATACCCATTCAGCAGAATCAAAATAATAGAGCTGTTCCTCTAAGTGCATGCAGGGTGGATGGCTTCAGCTGTGATGGCACAGTAACATGTTTGAATACTCTCCCATTTTTAAAAAATGCATTCACATTAAAAACTCCACATATTGAAGAAGGCAATATTTAACTCTCCACTCTAGAACACTAGTTGCATGCTTATGTATATTTGTGTATGGGGGGGGGGGATTAAATGCAATCACGTATCTACAGTAATAGTACATTCCAAGGAAAGTTTTACCACTTGCTTCTACTGAACTTATAGACTGTCCAATTATATTATGCATTAAAAGTATTATTTAACTAAATCAGCAACTTATTAGGATTGGTGATGGAAATATTATGAGTTTAAATCTCATAATTTCATCTAAAAAAACTGGAAGACATTCTTTTCCTGATTGTCCTCTATTGCAGTATTAAACAGATGGCATTTTGGTTTTAGATCTGGTAATAGTCATATTATTAATATGGTGCTTAAGGGATGTTTCCACAATAATTATTAAAAATCTAATAGATATTATAGTACAAACAAGCCACATTGCATGATATAGGGAAAGAATCTCAATGTGATTGCAGGAAAGCATGATGTTGTGCACACTGAACCTTTACAGTGTCATCTCATGAATTTAGGGTGTTGAAATATCTGCCATGTAACATGCTAATGAAAATAATAATGATCTTTAAAAGACATAAAAAGTAATAGAATAAGAAAATCCCCAACCCCTAGTTTTCTGCCTCTGGAGGTGAATTGAACTGTACACTTTCTTTTTCTAAATAGGATCTTAACATTTCTGCACCAGATAAAATGCCTGCACCAGATAAAATGGCGTCTAATTTAGATTAGCTTTAACCAAGCCAAAACCCATGAAAATGTCACCATGCATTTGAGTGAAAATTAGTTAACTATGGGAACGGTTCAATTATTACCAAAATGAAATGGACAATCATTGCTGTCATCCTGTTAGTAACAATGCCCTTAGTTAAACTTAGGGTTAGACCTAAGTTAGAGTTAGGTTAGATTTATTAGGATATTGTAAATGCTTTGTACTCTTACTTGTGACTGTGGGGTCATACAGATGATCCTGAAATGACCTTAAAACCCAGTCTGCCATCCCATGTGAGGGAGGTTTGTGTTGAGGAATGAGATACTGCAGGATGATATGGCCTGCCCCCTCCCACCAGCAAGTAACACTGGAGGGAGCAGAAGTAGGGACCCCCATGAGGGCTTACATTTTTGGCAGCAATGCTCAGTGGCAGGAGAGGCTGGTCACATTATCTTGCAGCATCTTGTTCAGCAGCACATATCTCCATTGCTCAGGACAGCAGGGGAATTTTTGGGGTTGGACAAGGAGTCAAAGCATAGCAACAATATTGTCTCTATGTGTTTGATGCTGGATATCAGCCAATGTTTTCTTCTCTAATAATTCCTACACCTGGATGACAGGTGTAGGGATTCCTTACCACTTATGTCCCAGATTGGCCTTTTTAGTCACCAACGCACTTGTACAAAGTGCGGGATGAGTCCTTCCTGAATCTTCGTTTGCGAAGCAAAGCCAGAGAGATGACATTATAGGCTGTGTTTACAACTACAAATTCTCTAGCCACAACATTGCATAAGGCTGTGATGAGATTTGGTAAGAAAAGTTACTTAATTATTATGAAATTGCTATCATTTATTCTTCCAATTACAATTTTTTCTCTAGCAAAAAGACATCCATATCATACTTAGTTTGCCTGATGTTGAATGCATCAGTAGAAGGAAGGCAAGCAGGAAGAAGGGTAAGGAAAAGTTACACAGAAAATAATACAAAATATGTTTCTTTCTTTTAAATATTATAAATACAATCTTTGCGAATGTGCATACAGAACCTGCACAGAGTAGTTTCCATAGGGCTTAACATTGCCTTATTTCTCTCTGTACTCCTTATATACAAACATGAATGTACATACACACAGTATGTCACAGCACAATGAAGAAGGATGTCTATATGTAACTCCCATGGTACCATCCAACCCTTTATTTCAATGCAACATAGACGGGTTACAGACTGCCCATTTGGGGCAGGCTGTACCCGCCCCTTTCCCCGGAGTATCGGGGCCTCAGCGGCGTAGCTGCTGAGGCCCCGATCCGCCGCTTCCCAGGCTGTGGGGAAGCGGCAAAAGGCCGCTTCACCGCAGCCTGGGAAGGGGTGTCCTTGGGGCTTCAAGCCCCAAGGACACCCCCCTCGTGGGCAAGGGGAGGAGGAGAAAGGTGCCGCTTGGCTCCTTTCTCCTTTGGTCTGCTGGGCGGAGCTCCTTCCTGCTCCGCGCTAAGGGCGCACTATGCGCCCTGGCGCGGAGTGAGGACGTCACGCCTGCGCCGCCCCATATAGAGGCGGCACAGCCATGACGTCCTCATGGCAGCAGCCATGTGGAACAGCCGCCACCATTTTGTGCGTGCGGAGCGTGCACTAGGGTTAGGGGGTGCGGAAGCACCACCCCTTCCTAACCTTAGTGCGCGCTCTGCACGCACAAAACGGCCCGTTTGTAACAGGCCATAGATTCCTTGTCTTGATCTTTCACTGTACAGAAACAGAAACTTTAATGGGGACATGAGAGGTATGAAAAGGCCTCCTGGTGTGCTTCAGGGGATGAGAATGTGGGAAAGACATTTGCCTGGCATTGCTGAAATATGTTTGTTTCCAGGTGCATCAAACTACCAAAGAGTAAGTTCCAGATGTAGCTGTAGCATCTGAATAAATACTAATTTAAATATCCTATCCTTCTGATTTCAAACAATTTTCCCCACAGATTTCTTACTGTGAATACAGAACAAAATATTAGTGGCTTTTCCTTAAACTATAAAATATTATTCAGTCTCATCCAGACTGTACATGACAAGCAGCTGAAATTTGATGACATTACGTATTACACTTGTACAGGTGACAATTTCATGGAATTCTCTCATTGTAGGCCTACTATGTCTGTCTGGATTCTCCAGCATAACATGACTTGGAGACACTAAAATCTCCCATCTCAGTCCATCCTGAGAAGGAAGGAGAAAGAGTCACCCCCACTTTATCTTATCTTAAATAATAGTATGAGGCTGGCATGGCTTATTGGGAAAGATTCCTGTGACCCCCAGGGGAAATGGATCCAAATGTGTCTTATCTTCCACTATGCTTTCAGGCCCCATCACTGTTGCAGGAAAACTGTTGCAGGGTGTGTTTCATGTGCATAACTGGGGTCTTGGGTCAGTGTCCCTTAGTGGTGGAGCTCCTGTCTACTATGTCACTTAAAACTATTTTTGGAACTGACACTGCTAAATCAGTTGGAAAGGATGGAACATTAATCTTTGGCACAATGCAATCAAAGTCAAGGTGATGGTTGGATTGTCCTTCAGTCAATTCAGTTCATCATGAAGCACTTCCATGTAGTGACTGTAAAAAGTAATTGTCTGGTCATCTGAATTTACTCCCTATCTCATGCTGGTCCATATATCTATACTATGTTTGGTTTTGCATAATGTTTGATTATTCTAATTCACCAGGCCTATGGGAAAATACTGCCACTTTCTTTTTCTCTCCTTACAGTGTTATGTAACACACCTATCATTTCAGGTCTCCTATATATTGTTCTAAAGTTTCATCTACACTGCAGAATTGATGCAGTTTGATACCACTGTAACTACCATAGCTCAGTGCTATGGAATTCTTGGATTTGAGGTTTTATGAGATATTTAGAATTTTCTAGCCTTCTTTGTCAGAGAGCTCTGGTGCCACAACAAACTGCAAACACCAGAATTCCATAGGATAGGAGTATGGCAGTGGTGTCAACCTGCATTAATTCTGCAGTGTAGCAGCAGCCTATTTATTGCTATATAAAGTAAAAAGAAAATTAATATAGAGATTTTCTTTCTACAGTGGGGTACAAAGTGTGACACACAGATTTTATGAGTCCTCCAGGTCCCAATTCAGCCTCCTCAATATCTCCATGCTGTACAAGATGTACTTTGACTTCTCCAGGAATGGTAATATGCTGGTATTTATAAATAAATAATGTATAAATGACAATTTCCAGGCCAATTGTGCCTAGAAGCAGGTGACAGAGAGAGAAAAAATGTTGGTCGCCAGGCATATCGGAATTGTTCAACCCTATTATATTGACTCACATAATTGGTCCATCTAGCACAATATTATTAGCTCTGTGTGGCTCTTTGGATTTGTGGGATGAGGCAGTAGTCTTGCCTGAGATATTTTAACTACAGATTTAACAACAACAGTAACAACAACAAAAACAACAACAATCCTTTGTCTATAGATCTTAAATTTTTAGAGGGTACATACCATGCTAGCCAAGATGTTAGATACTGAGAGAGGTTGAAGTGCAGAGCCTTATATACCAGGACCAAAAGCCCTGGCCTGAACTGGTAGCCAGTGGAGGGATCTACAAGGGGGAAAACATGTTAGCATTTAGGGAAATTGAAAACAAACTGAAAAGTACAATTCTGAATTAAAACCAGAAGAGTGAGAAAGCAGGAGGGCAAAACTGCCAATAGGATATTACAATAGTCTAGGCAAGAAATAACCGAAGCCTGGATAAGCAAATGGACAGACACAACTGTCAAAAACCTAAGGATCCTACACATATTGAAAAGATGGAAGTTACATGCCTTTACAGTTGCCCTGATAACGGTGCATAGGGACAAAAAATAATCCAGCAGGACTCCAAGATTCCTGGCAACTGAAACAGGGGGCAGTGTATAACCCTGTAAACACAGTAAAGGCCTTGAAAGTGGTGGTCAGGTTGAAACACAAGGTCTCTGTTTTATCCATTTTCAGCTTAAGATGGTGAGTGGTCATCCACAGAGAAATACTCAACAGGTAGTACATCACAGATTTCCATACAGTATCATTAATTAAATCAAAGCTCTGGAAGGTCTGTGTATCATCTGCAAAGATACCAGAAATGACACGTGCTCTGCCACTGAGCAAAAACAAGGAACATGACTCATAATAAAATTTGGAAATGAGTTGCCTGTGATCTATAAATTATTACACATTTGGCCAAGGCTATTTGAAAGATCAGATCTCCCTGTATGAGCCCATCTAAGTTTTGAAATCTTTGAGGAAAGGTTTTCATCACAGACGATATGTAAGAGGGCTTTCTCATTACCTTATTCCAAGCTGTGGAACTCTCTCATATAGAAAGCTAGTCTGACCCACTCTCTACTCTCCTTCTGCCAGCAAGCAAATATATTTTTATTTAGATAGGCTGTTCAATATCACCAGGTTTCACCCAAAGGTGTTTTATTTTTTAAAAATGGATGTATGTGCACATGTGCTTTAACTTTATCTTAATTTTATCTTCCTTTTAAAACACTAGTAAACTGTTTTGTATTAGTTTATATTAGGATAGTTTAATTGTTTATGAATTATTTTAATTGGAAGCACTACTTCAATCAAGCATTCTTTTTTAAGCACTCTGACTCCTTTTTGCTATTAGAGCAATGAGATTACAAAGACATCCCTCTAACCATATTGCATCCTGCATTTCAAGCTTCTTGTTTGCTTGCAAGCATGGATTACACCACAATGGCTTTGCATGGACACTGATGATCAATTTAACTAGGCAACCAGCCTGTGTGACTCCAGAAAATCCCAAATTTCCATGGCTTTTATTTTCCCTTTGCTTTAAGATAGCTTTGCACTTTTAAAATGTTCTTTTTTTTTACTTAACACTGTCTTGCTTATCTCATTTTTCCTATATACTTCTTGCTAGCAGTCCTCTGACTTCCATTAAAGCTTGATTTAATCCCTCTTTCTCACTCTGTCTTTTTCACACTGTTTCTCCACCATCACATCTAGCATCCTTTCACGTCCTGTCTGCTGTCTTTACCATCTATAATCCTTCCTTTTCTTTAGACATTTCCACTGACACACACACATGCTTTTTCTGCCCATTCTTTCCATCTACTCTGAGAAAAACTCTTACAAGCATGGAAGGTGGAGTACATGTTCCGCTAGGGAATATTACATAAATACTAGGAGGACAGAAGGTCTCCTTGGGAAACAGAAGTTTGTACCATGTTAGAAAGAATGAGAAGCTTTATATTGTTGTATGAAGGTGGCTGGGATGTTCTTGTTACCACAAAATCCTTTTTTGTTTCATATTCTTCTGGGGGGAAACTCATGTTGGGGAATTGAAATAATACAAGGCTAAAAAAGCTTATGCTCTTTTTTGAGCACACTACCAGGAGAATCTCAGATGGTGTGTACAACTCTCTGCTCTTTCCTTGTTTCAGAACATAATGAATACAGGAATGACCATTTACTGATATATAGAGGGGTTTTAAGGTCTCTCAAGGCTATGCCAAACAGGGCTAATTTATCAGGAGGCTATGGTATTTGTTACTATATTTTTTGGAATTTAACACATACACATGTATGTGTAGACTATTTTCTGGCAATTTTGGCAATGCAGCAACATTTTATTTCCACCTTTGAGTGAGTTTATTTTTAATTTGAAGACAGTTATTATCGCCATAAAACTAATACTAATACACAGAATTTATGATTACCGATAAAATAAGAGCCTAGAGATATAGGAAAAATTATAGTAATAAAGATGAATAACGAAGATAGGAAGTACGTGGATAGAAAATGATAAAATGTATGTAGAAGAATCTTCTGATTTTGGCAACTATATTTGTTATATGTTGTGAATTTGTCTGTTATTCCTGTCATTTTGGTTTGTTGATGTACTTTTTTAAATTTTATGAATAAAACTTTAAAAAAATTGAAGTCATAACAGAAAATATGTGGCCATCTCTTTCTCACTTTTCTTTTTTTAACTTTTCAAGCATTATACTGATAAAGTGTATCACTTTTGTACTATAACTCTATGGGTAAAAAAATCCAAGAGTAAACATTTTGCCTTTAAACCTTCAGAGCATACCACCACCCCAGTAAACACATCTCATTAAAACACACACACCTATCTTTGAGGAGCCCTAGTGCAATCCAAGAGATTACTTTGCTGTTGTCAAGTATCCCAGAGTCAATCTTGACTCATGGCTGCCCTTTGGATGAGACATCTCCAATACTCCCTGTCCCCCACTATTGTCTTCCGTTATTACAGATTCATGCCCATGGCTTTCCTGATGGTGTCCATACACCTAGATTGTGGTCTTCCTCTCTTTCTCTTTACTTCCACCTTTCCTAGCATTATGGTGTTTACTAATGAACTATGTTTTTCATGACATGGCCAAAGTATGACAGTCTCAGTCTAGTTAATTTGGCTTCTAGGGAGCTCTCAGGTTTAAAGATGGTTCTTATTGCATTACCCCATATGTTGCCTGTACGCAACCGAGACGTATCCCATGGATTTTCCTGTCCTTGAAACACTGCAGAATAAACCTGCATTGCATACGGGCAGCATACAAGAGAATATGATAAGATCAATCTTTGATGTTAAACACACATGTATCCCGTAGGGAAACCTGTCATTTTTCTGAAGGGATACATGCGTGTTTAACTTCAAAGATGGATCTTACTGCATTCTCCCATATGCAGCCCATATACATACATAATGAAATATCTTGGAGATGGGGCCCAGGTCTAAACACAAAAATCATTTATACACACCTTATAGAAATAGTCGTAAGGTGATTTTATACTTTATTTTGAATAATATGGGCTGCATGAAACAAAATTTATATACACAGAACCATCAGAAAGTGAAGGTGTTGGCTTTTGGAATAGTTCAGATTTTGGAATTCCAGATAAAGGAGACTCAACCTCTAATTCCTGAGTGGATCCTGCTAACAGAACCAAATAACCTGATTTGACTCAAAAGATTTTCCAGGATACCAAATGTTTTAATTAATGGATCATCTAAATGCTTTGATGCATTTCATTCCTCATAAAATAAATTAATGTATTTGGAAGCTCCATTAATGGAATCATCTGGCATTTGGTTTTTCTGATCCTCAACACTGCATGTTAACCATGCATATTAACTTGTAAGTATATAGTGCTTTTTCAGCATGACAATTTCATGATGATCATCTCATTAATGACAACTAGTCAGGATTGTTATATATCATCTCCAGTATCAGAGGTAGCATGCTTTTGTATATCAGGAAACAGGGAGCAAAAGATGGAGGGTACAGTCAATTTCCATCCCATGCAACATCCCATGTAAATTGTCCATCCAGTTTTCCTAGGATACAGAGAGAGCATAGGTGCTAAAGGGTTATACAATAACATATTGTATCAATGGGGAAGATCTTCTGGTGGAAGCTTCACCATTTTGAAAAAAAGGCCTTGGGACAGGGCATTCTCAGTGAAGGATTCTCAACTTGTAGAATGTGCTGCTAGCCTCAATAATTGGTTTGGAATCTGCCAATTTTGCAGATATACTTCAAGGTTGGTTAGTTCCCCCAGACCTTCCCAAAAGTGAAAGGGCTGGATTATAGTGAAAATGTGAACAGTATGAGAGGGATAATCAAAGTTTCTTACTGTTGGAGCTGGGAGTTGAAAAAGAACACTGAGATGGGCATATGGAAAGGAAACAGGGAAGATGTGTGTAGATTAATGCTATTCATATCTTCTCCTAAAACAAACAAACACAGTCTGCAAAAGTTTCATCACAGACCTGCTATATAGCTTCATAAGCAATGTGGTTTTCTTTTATTTATTTATTCTGCATCTATGAAGTTTTGTGAATAAAAGCAGCATTACACCATTGTTAGAAAAAGAATTACTCAGTGCATGACAACATAGCATTCGGACACCTTCTGATGCTGTCAAGATGGTCAAAGTGCAACTCCACCCATGCTCTGCCAAATCAAATGTCTACAATCATCCAATATCACCATACAGATTGCATGTGGTAATAGAAAAGTGCACATCTATGCTTTTAGATACGTACAGAGGACAACTTAAGGGAAGATAATTTGTGATCCTGTAGATGTTCTTGGACTCTAACTCTCATCAATAGCCATTGCATGGTGAAGCATGCTGGGTTTTGCAGTCCAACAACATGTGCTTAAGGTAGGGTTGACATAAGTCAGGACCTCCAAACCGGGACAAATGTAGGACAAATGTAGGATAACATTTTCAAATGTAGGACACATTTTTCTAAAAATGGAGGACATGCGAAATACTTTGGTGCTTTTAAAAAAATGTTAATATAAATGCATGTTTCTTAGACACGATCAAAATGGAGGACATTTTGGCATTATTTCTAGACAGATGGCAGAAATGTACTTCCCTTTCTGGCCAAACACCCTCAACCTCCATTCCAAAACACACACAACAGCACATTTGGGCATTTCACATGGCTTTACTTAACATGGCCTCTTGCATCAGAGGCTTATTCCATAACCAAACCCCTTGGGTTTAATACTTAGCATGGTTTAACATGGCTATGCATATTGAACATGTCAAGGTGGTTTCACAGTTCTTGCACCAAGTGTACTTCTCAGAAGTGTGTGTCAAGGGACTTTGGTTTTTCTTCACTGTGCATGAGTTTGTAAAAATCACAGCAATTTACATTGACCATGCCTCAGAAGCTTACTGATATCAATATCACCATTAAAGAACCAAAAACACACAGAAAAGGCACTTTGGAAAGTCACACTCTCTTGGCTTCAGAAACAGTGCATGCATGCCTCTGAAGCTGACTCATATCATCATCATCATCATCATCATCATCATCATCATCATCATCATCATCATCACACTATCATTGTCAAAACAAGGGAGACTTGTTAGCATTAAAAGCACCCAAAACACACTTTGGAAGGTGACACTCTCTCAGCTTCTGAAACAGTGCCTGCATGCCTCTGAAGCTGATTCATATCATCATCATCATCATCATCATCATCATCATCATCATCATCACACTATCACTGTCAAAACAAGGGAGACTTGTTAGCATTAAGAGCACCCAAAACACTCTCTCGGCTTCTGAAACAGTGCATGCATGCCTCTGAAGCTGACTCATATCATCATCATCATCATCACCACCACTGTCAAAACAAGGGAGAATTGTTAGCATTAAAAGCACCCCCCAAATAAAAACACCTCGAGGCCTCTGGCCACTCACTCACCTCCTCCTCCTTCTCCTCCCCCTCCTCCTTTTCCTCCTCCTTCTTCTACCCCTCCTCCTTCTACCCCTCCTCCTCCTCCCCCTCCTCCTTTTCCTCCTCCTCCTCCTCCTCCCTCCTCCTTTTCCTTTTCCTCTTCCTCCTTCTCCCCCTCCTCCATTTTC
Organism: Sceloporus undulatus; assembly: GCF_019175285.1. Lineage (NCBI taxonomy): Eukaryota > Metazoa > Chordata > Lepidosauria > Squamata > Phrynosomatidae > Sceloporus > Sceloporus undulatus. The sequence goes on along the minus strand of NC_056525.1, from coordinate 187,232,358 downwards.
CGCGCGACCTGGGGCGGAGGAGGAGGAGGTGGGTGGCGTGGTCGCATGCAGGAGGCAGGGAGGGTGGCGCGGTCGCGTGCAGGAAGCGCCACCAGCCTCCTCCTCCGCCGCCCCAGGCCGCGTGGCCGCATGGAGGAGGCGGAGGCAGCGCCTCCTGCGTGTGGCCGCGCCACCTTCTCCCGCCTCCCCGCACCACCCACCTCCTCCTCCTCTACCCCAGGCCACATGGGGAGGCGGGGAGGGTGGCGCGTCTGGATGCCTCTGCCTCCTCCATGCAGCTGCGCGGCCTGGGGTGGAGGAGGAGGAGGTGGGTGGCGCGGCCACGTGGGAAGGTGGAAGAAGGTGGTGCGGCTGCGTGGGGAGGCGCCGCCTCTACCTTCGCCTCCTCCGCCCCAGGCCTCGCTGCCCTCCTCTTCCTCCGCCTCCTCCATGTAGCCATGCACGGTGGAGGAGGAGAGCAGCGAGGCCCCACGGGCTGCGGCAACCCAGCTGCAACCAGGGTTGTCCCGGTTTTTGGCGGCACCTGTGACAGGAGGGGGATGGTGCTGCCAAAACCAGAAAAATCCCAGTTGCAGCTGGGTTATGGTAACCTTAGCTTAAGGGAACATTAGTTTGCCACTTTTGAAGAATGTCAGATGATATGCCTCTAATACTTATCCAATCTATAATTTCCAGACAGTTCACAGTTCATTGTTCACATTCCTGTTCACCCAGACAAAGCACAGATTTGGAACAAACCTGGTCTATGCTGTATTTATGACAGAATGTGGAGAGAGAATACTTCACTTGTGAGGTATTAGAATTCCTTGCTGGAGGACACTGGTATACTTTCTTGATCTACATTCTCCCACATTAATCTTCAGTTTTACCATCTAAGTGGATATCAGGAGCTGTAGTTTAGAAAAGAATTTTAAGGACACCACTAAACCATAAACCCAGCATTTCTTTGGGTGAAGCAATGCCAATTGAAGTAGTATCAAACTAACATAATTGTGTAATGAAGTGGGTCCATGGTAGTCACTGGGCTTGGTTCCAGCCCCCCCTCCTCCTCCATGGATACCAAAACCTGTGCAGGTCAAGTCCCATTATATACAATGACATATTAAAATGATGCCCCTTATAAATTAGCAAAATCAGGCTTTGGTTTTTGGAATTAATTTTCTTTTCAAGCCATGGATGACTGAATTAATGGAAGCAGAATCTGTGGATACAGAAGGCTGACAGTACAGATATGCTTAGCTGCATTGTCTAAGGAGTACAAGGAGATGTATCTCTAATCCATTTAGAAGTGATCAACAGTGGCTTATACTTGCAAAATCTACACATACTTCAGTGCAAAGTGTTAAAATATTTCAGAATAGCTGTGAAACTTTGATTAGTTCTCTAGTCAGTTTTACAGTAAAAGAGAGACTATGATGCACAATATGTGCATCAGGCACATAGGAATTGTACTGCTTTGTGGGTAAACGCTTCATCAAAGCAGCCTCAAAACTGCTAATGAAAAAACAAAGCTGCTATTCATTATTGGGAAAAGGTGTTTAAAGAAAGAGGCCATATGCACTGTCACTAATTTTCTGGTTTTTATTTTGATTTCCATTGCTTTAATCAGAGACAAAGTCAAATAAAGCAAAGCCATTTACATTTCACTTAGGAGATAAAATGTAAAAAGGACGCTTACATTTTCTGCAAACTTTTCTTTTAGAATCAAGTCCTATCCAATTTGGCTGTGTCTCTACCACTTTCTTTTTAATTACCCTTCACAATTTTTTTTTTAAAAACATTGTTTCAGTGAAAGAAAGGCCACATTCCTAAAAACCATGGAGGAAGAATATCTGACACTCTAGATTGTGCTATGTTGTAACTCCCATCGTCCCTCAACACTGATTATGCTGGTTGCAGCTATTGAGATTTGCAGCCCAACATCTTCCACAGCCTTGCTGTTATGCACTCCTGGATGAAGTAAGTATCACCAACTTCATTGGAACTTACTTATGAATAGGCAAGAATGAAGTAGATCTTCTGCCTATGGCAGCCCTAGCAATGTGAGACCTCCAAGAGCCCTGCTCAACAGCTGCCCTACTCAGATCTCACAAAGTCAGAACTGTGGCTTCCTTGATTTCAAGTGAGTCATGTCATCTCATGATATGTCTTTGCAAAGTATATCAATCTCAGTTGAGATATTAGTTTGGATAACGAGATCTAGATTCGTATGATCAATAGGCCTGGCTGAGGAAATCACACCAGGCAGTAGAACTGGGATGTCATAAAAGAAGAATAAATTGTTAATTACTGCCTTTGTTATCACTGAATTCCTACTGTCAGGGATGAGGAAATTTTGTGGGATATTTTGCTTCATGGAACAGATTAATTTAACTGGCTTTGGACACTAGGCACACTGACTTCCTTACATATGGGCCATGCACAATCACAAATAGCTCGTCATCACTTAAAAATCCAATGAAATCATTAAAAGGTGAAACAGATGCAGTAGACATTCTTATAGACAGCTTGTCTTACCAGAGTGGGAAGTGATATGAACACTACCAATACACTAACAGACATATGTTCTTCCTTCCATCATCTTTTGGGATATGATTCTTGGCTTTATTGTTGTTATTCTTAAGTGCAAGAATGAAAAACTATAGGTTTTTGCACATTTTAATGAGTTTTTGCATTTCAGAACCTTTTTATTAAAAAAATGTTCAGAAAAAGGGAGTGCCCTAGGAATGTGCACCTTGTCTTTATCGTGGACTTTGTCTTTATCATGCATTTAATTAAAATCTACAGAGTCTAGTGCATCTTCAGTCACTAGATTGCAGATTTTTCTGATCTTTCTAACCATCAGAGAGGAACTTGCATAAAAGCATGAAATAATTTCCCCCTCAATAAGGTTTCAAGGCACCTTAAAAAAAAGACAGAAAAAGAATGTAAGAATGGCCAGGGACATCATTAGTCTGTAACCCCACTTCGATCCAATTGGGAGAGGCGGGGAAACACAAATAAAAAAATTATTTTATTTATTTATTTTATTATATACATTCTGCAGAGATAAACTATGGTCTTGTATGGGATGGCTGACATTGCAACAGAGTTAAGTGCCTAGAAAGTTCATGGGCACTGTTTATTTTTTTTATTTTTTTGCAGGGGGGGGGAGTGGTAGTGATGGTTTCATCTTTTTTCAGTGGTGATAAAAATAATATTATGATGCAAAAAGTTCTTTTGCAGAGGTAATTCATTTCACCAAAGCATAATAGATCCAAATTGTGAGGTTTACAGGGAACATGGTTAAACTGAATTAAATATGCACTAAAACCAACGATGGGCTATAGCTTAGAAATGTGGACCTGTATGGATTACACATAGGGTTGCCATAATTCTCTACTAAAAACTGGGACAAAATGTAGGATAAAATTTAGCCCAAAATGTAGGGCATTTAAGAAAAATGGAGGACCTTAAATGTTCTACATTTTGGCCTAAATTTTATCCTACAATTGTCCTATATTTTGGTCTAAATTTTGTCCTACATTTTGTCCCAGTTTTTAGTAGAGAATTATGGCAACCCTAATTACACATAATTATACATGAAAGACATTAATTTGAATATGTCCAACTGTCTTGACTAGTATTTCAGCTATTAAGGGATGCTTTTCAAAATAAAATGGGGAAAACTGGGTAGAAATCTTTCTTTCTTTTTCCTGTGGTCTTAAAAGCACATACAGTGGACCCTTGTTATACGCTGGGATTTGATTCCAAGATCCCCCGTGTATAACAAAATCCCTGGATGCTCAAGTCCCATTAAATATCATGACATAGCAAAATAGTGTCCCTAATAAAAAATGGAAAATCAAGGTAAATGTATCCCTTTTTTTGAACATTTTTAAACTATGGATGCTTGAATCCATGTACAAAAAAATCTGTGTATAAGAAGGGCCGGCTGTAATACTTTAAAAAAAAAAATTCACCTCATTCTCTATTTTGTTGTTGTATGATTATAAGTCATTTCTGATTTACGATGACCCTAAGACGATCCTATCATGGGGGTTTCTTGGAAAGTTTCTTCTGAGAGTTTGCCAGTGATATCCTCTGAGGCTGAGAGAGTGTGACTTGCCAAGTAGGTTTATTTGGCTGAGCCAGACTCATACCCTGGTCTCCAGAGTCATAGTCCAATGCTCAAACCACTATACCAATCTGGTTCACTCTACAAATTTATCTTCTTCTCTACTTATTCATCTCCTTATCTACTAATTTACTTACTAATCTTCTTATTCTCTACTACTCACAGATCCCAAAATGTTTTAGGAAATCTTTCTGAGCAGAAACACATGTGGGCCCCCACTGATAAGAACTGTGGGGGTTTGTGCAAAATGTCTTGTTCTCAGGCAACCATATGCTTTGTTTTGTTTCTTTGTGTTTGTGTGTGTGTAAGATTACTGATTTCCTGTGCAAAACAACAATCTTGCACTGCTTTCCCATGCAAAAACATCAATCTTGCAAAATGAGTCATTACCAAAAAGCAGGAATCTTGAAGAACAAACATTTACATAAAAACTGAATGCACAAAACTGTAGTTTTACACAAAATAGGCACATGGTTTTGCAAAACTGGTGTTTTGTGTGCATTATTTTTCATTCTACAAGATTGCTGGGTTGTTGTTTTTTTAAATACAAAACAACAGTCTTGCACATAAACAAAAAGGATGTGGCTGACTGGAAAACAGTGATTTTGGGGTAAAACCTCACAATTATAACATAAAAAACCATGTGTATTTTTGCACAGGATAATTTCCAAATAGTCTGGTATGGATAAAAACTAAGAAATGTGCTGAAATATTCATTATCTCCTCAGTGAGGAGAAAACTATGGAAATTATTCATCCTCATTTCTGAGCATGAACACTACAGAGAGATGATTTTACTAGGAACCTAGTGAACCTAGGGGCCTTGTGTCATAGTATAATGGGACATTTTAATATAAGCAAACTTCATAATAAATGCTAAATCCTAACAATAATGGGAAATCTATCTAAAGCAGCAGTTGACATCCCCATGTATATGCAATATATCCCTTCTAAGATTCAAAAATGCTTGAGCTATCAAAACTAAAATTGGATGGATTATCCGTAATCCTTAAGTGTTCATCCTAAGAACTGATGAGTTGCACTCCACCTAATAACATACAACAGCAACAAGACAGGGTGCTGACTGGCACAGCCATTTGTTGCCCTGATCAACCTTGGGTCCCTTTCTTCCTGCAAGTATCCCATTCTCATTTGAAATCTACTTCTCTCCTTTAACTATTAACAACATAAAATATATCTACAATGCATACATTTAGAAGAGGTGGGCTGATTGAAGAAGTTGTTCAATCAGCAGCCCCACTGATGAATATTCATTTCCAGCTTATCTTGAAAGCGGATCTTACAGCCATCTGTTGCCTGCTGCTTAGAATCAGTCAAAGCACCTGCCACAATCTTGTCTAACATCTTTTAACTCTTCAAGGGAATAAGAGCCTCTATAGCATTTCAAAACAAACCACAGGGAATCTTATGCACAAAAGAGTCAGAATAGCTGTGTTGCTTGCCAGGAAAAGCTGGACAAGAACAGCCAGTGAACTTTCTTAGAGTCTTTTTCATATCCAAGGTCAATATGAATGTATAGCCATTAATATGTGGGCTGGAAGATCATGATGATGGGTCCTATATCCAACCTACATATGGCCAGTAAATGCTGTGAACAAATACCTACTGTGTAAGCTGAATAGTCAGCATTTAAATTTTGCAAGAGTCTAGAGAGAATGTGTGCAAACAAAGTGCAAATAGTGTACAGATTTTGGGCTGAAGATCCATAGTTGTAACTTGGAAGCATGCCTTGCTCCTATAACCCTGATCAAACCCTCTGCATCATGCCTTCCCTAGCCATAGACATGAGCAAGAGAAACATTTACACAAGGCTGTCACTATCTGTTGAAGTACATACTTATCTCTACATGTTTACAGAACTGTATCACTGATAATCTGGACAGAAAAAGCACTGATGAGCTCTAGCTGCTTCTTTTAACTGTCCAGCTGGGTCTATTCTACTATCAGAAGTGATGGACAAATAACTTCATCAAATTTCCTGGGAGGTCACTTGGTTTTAATTCATCCTCCCCTTCGTTTTCCTGCCTTAGCCACAATACTGTAATAGTTTACGTGCTGCTAATAGCTATACAGAAACAGACATCTTGATCAGGATGAGTGGGGTGGGACCAGAAGAGTAACAGAGATTCTGATCATTGGCCGATCCCCATGATCCCCATGGTGCAATATTAAAGACTTACCCTCAAGATCCCAGGCAGGATGGCCAGTTTCCTGCTGCTATTAGCTGTTCCTTCTTGCATAATCCCAGGTCACTTAGATAACACAGTAGTATGGAAAGTGACAACTTGATCAGAATCCCTGGTAAGGAAGGTTTTAACTTTCTTTTCACTCAGTGCAGATAAAGCTGATTCACATTTCTGAGGAAAGGATAGCTAACCAGACCTAGATTGCTGGGGAGAATAACTGTGATTCCAGAGAAGTGCAATGAAACCAGGATCATTGTTTGCCCACTGCCACTAGCCAATCAGAATCATTGGAAGGGGACAAAGACAAATCTTACCACCCTGGTCTCCCCCCATCTCCACTTTGGTCAAGGTTGTTATTTCCATGCTAACACGAGTGGGAAATAGTGCCCTTCTTCAAGACAGAGAGGTTTCAACCTCATTCCCCTGGTCATCATGATATTTGTGGGAGGAACCTTTATGTGTGTCTATGTAAGGGAAGTACTGACACTGAATGCATGTGTTTGAAAGGTACTATTGAAGAACATTATTCTATAAATATATGAAAGAAAAGAGTGGGATATATATGTGGTACCACCTGTTTTAGACCTACACAGTGCCAACCCGCCCACTGCCAGCCCATCTACCATGCATCCACTAAAAAGATCTCTCAGCTACCAAGGTAGTCCTTCTCCACTTGATAAGGCAGGATTGGAGAGCCCCTAGAAATCCCATATCTCAGGGCCTGGATTCTCTTCTTTGGACCTCAAGGTGGGGAGAAGGAATTTTGGGGTAAGTGTGCTATCATGAAAAGTATATTTATCATTTGTTAGACTTTTTTTTAAATTTGAAGAACATCTTCTGAATAACTGAGTGATTGACACTTAGTGCATCCTGCTTTATGACATCACCATGATGGCTGACTGTTATAACATCATCATTGTAACAGGCCCAGGGCCAGATACTACAGGGGCCATCAGTGACCTGGCAACCCTATGAATATCTGTCCAGCAATCAAGCCCATTGAGGTGCCCTATCTGGCCCTGTCCCCAAGAGAAAACACTGTTATTATTTGTCCCCTAGAAGAAATGGAGTTTGGGGTGGTCATTCTGATTCTTACCTAAAATCTGCAATAGTGGTTGTGTCTTCAGATTCACCTGAATATAATGATGCAGATATTTGGTGTGTGTGTGTGTGTGTGTGTGTTCACACATACTGTGTCTGCCATAATGCTGATTAGTCTCAGTAAGAGTAGGTCTATTCAGTGATTAGTTGAATGCTGAGACAACACATTGGTAAATCTCATTGATTAAGTTGGTCTACTCTAGTCAGGACTAACAATAAAATTAAGGCTTACAATTGTCAGCAGAAATGATATGAATAATAAATTGATCGTTTTGTTAAATTGAAAAAAAAATCAAACCAAAATTATAAGAGAAGAGTCCTAATGCTATGTACAATTGTAACAGAGAGGTTTAATGTCTATTCCAGTAGGCATCTGGCTCTTGCCAGCTCTAGGAATGTTTCCAAAATTCCCTCCCTTTAATTCTTTTTCTATCAGTTAGAATTCTAGGGTATGTGGAAAAAGGGATACTATTGTTTTCCTCTTTCACAGAGTGTTTCATTTCTTTCACGTGTTTCTGGATTTTCCTTCACTTATTCCTGATTTTATATTTTGTTTCTTTCACATATATACACAGATTAAGCATTAAAGGACAGACTGTTAATACACCCAAACCATTTACTGAAAGCATACTGACTTTTTTTTCTTTTAAAAATATATATTTGAATGTATGTTTTTGACAGGGCTGTCTTGTCTCTTTTATTTTTTTATCTACCATGTACAGGATACAACAACAGCAGCAACAAGAATTTATTTTACTAGACAGTACAACAAAGAAACTACCACTTCATTTTTTACAGATTTGTTTTTAATGGAATTCTGCAAAAACTTTGCTCTGAAATGTAAAGACTCGTGGCCAAAGTGACCCAATAAAAATCTTGCTTTTTGTTTTGTTTTGTTTTTGTACTGCTTCATTTATGAAGGGAGGATGACTCAAGTTAGGATTTACATCATTCAGCAGTGGGCAGTGCCAGAGCTTGGTGGATGTGACTAGAGCTCAAAAAAGCCATAGTCTCCCATAAAAATTTGTTGTATACATCATGTAACCGGTGATAAATGGAGCCCTCCATTTATCAGGGGACTTCTTCCCAGACAACAAAGGATGCATTCTAATGAGGGTTTGCATCACAGCTGATGAGATGATGACTGACCAATGAGATGTGTGAGCTGGGACAGAAGTGCAAATCTTCAAGATGCTTGTGGGGAAAGGTTTTTAAAAGCCTCCTTGCAACACGAGGCTTCAGTATTCTTTTGTCTGCTTTTGGGAGCTGTATGTCCTGATGTAGACCTTAAGGGACTAATAGAGCTGGACAATGGAGTCCAAGCTCCCAGCGTCCAGAAACATGAAGGACTTACTCATACCATCTTAACTATGGACAGATACAACAAAAATGTAGGCATCTTACTAACATTTCTAATTTTTCTCCTTTTCAATATGTAACATCTTTCCTGATGAAGAAGCCAGTGGAGCTTCGAAAGCCTGCAACAAGTATATTGGTTGGCCAATAAAGGTATCACTATTTGGTGGATTACTGAGCTGTAAGTAAGATTAGGAACATGTACAAGTTAGTGGTTTTAGGACTTTTGGTTATTTTACTGGCTTAGCTGAAATGACTGTATTCTCTAACCTGATTTTCTGGGAAAAGGGGTCCTACATGTAATGATATCCTTTGCTCTAGAATTCCTTAGTTAGAATAAAGCTTTTCTTTAACATAACCTGCCTCTTTCACACTCCTTTTTCATGTGCATTTGGCTCAGCTACTTCTTGCTTAATTTGGCAAGGGAAAGTATTTGTGGAATTTCTCCTAGCAAAGGGGAAAGATTAGGTAATTCACCAGATCGTGGCAGCTATTTGAAAAAGGTGGTCTCAAGGGGCCCCATTAAGCTCAGCAGGAGTAGAACGGTGATCCAAAGGACTTCAATGGTGGCTTCTGTGTGCAAAGAGCCATAACAAGGCAGCAGCATTTGGCTCTGAGCCCAGAGAACATTATAACATAGCCATAAACCTTCACCCCACAACCCTAGGGTAGGGTTGAATACATAGCTTCACTGAATATTTGTCAAAGTTATAGTCTTCTTATAGCCCCCTGTACTGACAACACCACTATGTTCCCTTTCATTGGGGGTTGGGGTTGAGAGCCTGATATCTGAGGGAGTGCCACTCCCTATATTTTCCTCCCCAAGGATTGAGGTCTGCTGGGTGTGTGTATCCTCCTCTGAGTCCCACTGGTGAGGTCAATATCTAGTACTGTGGCATGGGCTAGGTTTTTCTCAGCTGTGGCACCCCTTGGGGGTTTATTGGTGCCAAAGCTGGCTTGGACCTCACCAGTTTGTCTCAAAATACCAATACCTATTATTTGGAAACTGTTTTAGGGCACATTCAGTCTGATTAATAAGATCCTTAGTAGGATCAGACACAATTGCACTTTTGATAAGTTACAAACATGCTGCTGGCTTCCATGTTAATGAGGCAATGAATCCATCCCAGAGTTAAGTCTACATTTTAGCGAAGCTATCCAAGCATCTGACCCCTTAAGTGAAGATGAAACTCTAGCATGGAGTTATAACCACAATGACATAGAAACCATCAACTGTCACTGTGAAACCTTTGCATAAGATGCTGGAATTGTGATTCAGGAATCCTAGTTTTGCTATTTGGAAAACATGAATGCCTTCTTCTTTGTGTCCTTGTAATAGTTAGCAAAATACAGTAAAAGGCAAAAAACACAAGAGTTATTGAAAGACTTGTATACAAAGAAAATGTTCATGCATGGCAATCACCAAAACCTTTTCCTCGTCCTGTGCAGGAAAAATAATATGTATGAAAGAGCTCTCACAAAAGACGCATCTGTCTAGCTCAGGTTGATTCTTCAAGGAGGGTCATCCCCAGTTTGTAGCCTTCCTTTTTCATGAGGAAATTGTCACTGCTGCTGCCATTTTATTTCAGTGTGTCTTTCTCGATCTGGGGGAAAAAAAATCTCCCTCTGATATAGAGAAAGAGGTGTCACAGAAGCTATTGCAATTTCTATGACTGGAGTGAGAAAGGGTATTTCTTTTCTTACCAGTACCGATCTGTCTCCTGTCAGGCAGTTTGGTTGCTTGACTGGTGGAGTGAGGGTGTGCCAGGAGTTCTGCCTTAATAATTTGATGGAGAGACAGGAAGGAAGGTGAGGGATTGCACTACTGTATATTAAATGATAAATGATGTGGAAGACAAGTAGCAAAGAGGTCAACCATAAAATTGGCTGTAGAGAGTGAAACAATTTGGTTTTGTACTCTAGGAAAATATGCTGCAGCAGTAAGACTGGAAATATGTTCCTAGCCTATGACAAAAATTAGATCTAATAACTTCACAGAGTGCCAGCTTTTCTATTCTACTGGGCCAAGAACCAGAGATTTTACTGCATAGAAGTTTGTCTTCTGTCTGCTGTTCTGGTTTGTTATAAGTGATTTCAATGAAAACATTCATAATTTATTTTAAACATCATCTCCTATCAATTTACTCCTCTTCTTGTTAGTTTTAGTATTATTTCTCATGATTTTGCCCTTGAGCCCAGCTAAATAATGGGAGCCTGTTAGTATTGTTGTTATTGTTATTTAGTAGTGTGGTACTCAGATTGTGGAAATAATAATAATAATAATAATAATAATAATAATAATAATAATAATAAATCTTTATTAATGCTTAAGCCAAAGGCCATTCGCATGATAAAATATAAAACCAATGACAGCAATTCAGAATTATAAAATATTCAGAATATGCTGCTTACTACCAAGGATTTGGCCATACCACTGTGGAATTCAGTAACTACTGCTGAGGTCCCTGATGTTGAGAGGGCTTTAGATATGAGTTCTATTGATGCTCTCTTATCAATGAATAAAAAGGACCTTACAATAATAATAATAATAATAATAATAATAATAATAATAATTTATATTCCACTTGTTCTCGGAAGAATCAAAGCTGATTATAAGAATATCAAGATAAAATCACATACAATTTTTAAATACAATTATAACTCCCAAATCCCCAACCCTTCCCCCAAACATAAAATCATTAATCAATCCCTAAAAAGAAATTAAACAGGAAAAATTTAAAACATATTTCTTGTTTAATTTCCTTTTAGGAATTGATAAATAATTCTTCAGAGAGGGCCATCTGGTCTTGTTTTTGCTTGCCTTTTCAGAAGCATAGAAAGTATTGCTTTTACAACATGTACCTGGGGTAGGTGACAATCAAATTATATAACTGATAGTTATTTTTAAACTTTCTTGTTTTATGGCTTTCCTATGTGGTTGTTTCTTGCAACTCTCTGTTGTTCATGTTTGTTTTATGGCTCTTTCTTTGGATAGAAAGGTTGGCTCAAAATTTTAATAAACTAACAAATAACTAACGTTAGAATCACATGGTGGCACCTAAGGAAGATTTTGGACTTGTACATTTTATATACATTGAGAAACAGTGCAAATAAAATAAATTATAAGATTCATATTAAACTGGTGTGTGTGTGGGGGGGGGAGACATTTGCATTTATTTGTGTTTTTTGTTTGTGTGTATGGTCTTGTTATTTTTTTTAAGTTTATAGTATATGTTCTGCCAACCTAGCAGTTTGAAAGCATGTAATTTATCATTTAATATACAGTAGTGAAATAGGTACCACTTAGTGGGAAGATAATATTGTTCCATGCTGTCATGCTGGCTAGATGATCACATGAGTTGTCTTTGACAATGCTGGCTCTTTCAGCTTAGTAATGGAGTTTAGCATCTAGTTGGACACAACTAGGCAATCTTGTCAAGGGAAAACTTCTTATGGCAGATAATAAACCTCTCTTGAATTGATGTGAATTTTAAAAGCAGTTTGTGATCAAAAGAAAAAAAAGATCTACTTGATGTGCCCAAGGCCATGAGAATTTCTAATTAGTTTTGGATTCCTTCCTTCCTTCCTTCCTTCCTTCCTTCCTTCCTTGTAGAGCTAATTAGTAGTACATCTAGAAAGTTATAAGTAGTGGCATGTTCAGCCTGAAGCAGTTACTTATACTTTTATTCTATTGTTCTTTAATTAAATAAAGCTGATGTTCATTGGACACACACGGGCCTGGCTTGTCTCTGAAATGATAGCCTTCCTACCTTCCTTCCTTCCTTACCTCCCTGATTCCTAGCACAAATTGAAAACGAAAAACTTCTTTGAATGAACTTTCTCAAGAAATGGCTGCAATTTTCAACTTATTGAATTTACTCCCAGGAGAGAGGTAAAAGTGCATATGAATGAACTCAGGCTTGCTAGAGAGGTTAAGAACAACAAAAAGGGCTTTTTTGGATATGTCCGCAGCAAAAGGAAGAAGAAGGAAATGGTAGGGCCACTGTGTGGAGAAGATGGCAAAATGCTAACAGGAGACAGAGAAAAGGCAGAATTAATCAACACTTTCTTTGCCTCAGTCTTCTCAGAAAAGGAAAAGGGTGCTTAACCTGAGGATAATGGAGCAGAGGACAGAATAGGGGAATTTCAGCACAGAATAAGTAAAGAGATAGTAGAGGAATACCTTGTTAATCTAAATGAATTTAAGTCTCCAGGACCAGATGAACTCCATCCAAGGGTATTAAAAGAACTGGCAAATGTAATATCGGAGCCATTAGCAATAATCTTTGAGAATTCCTGGAAAACAGGAGAAATCCCAGCAGACTGGAGGAGGGCAAAGGTTGTCCCCATCTTCAAAAAGGGGGGGAAAAGAGGATCCCAACAATTATCGTCCAGTTTAGTCTGACATCAATCCCAGGAAAGATTCTGGAGCAGATCATTAAACAGAGAGTCTGTGAACATCTGGAAAGCAATGCCATAATCACAAAAAGTCAACATGGGTTTCAGAGAAACAAGTCATGCCAGACAAATCTAATCTCTTTCTTTGATAAAATTACCAGCTTGTTAGATGAAGGGAATGCTGTGGATATAGTATATCTTGATTTCAGTAAGGCCTTTGACAAAGTTCCCCATGATATTCTTGCAAACAAGCTTGTAAAATGTGGGCTAGACAAGGCAGCTGTTACATGGATTTGTAATTGGTTGACTGACCGAACGCAAAGGGTGCTCAACAATGGCTCCTTTTCATCCTGGAGAGAAGTGACCAGTGGGTTTCCACAAGGCTCTATCCTCGGGCCAGTTCTATTCAACATCTTTATCAATGACTTGGAGGACAAAATTGGGGGAATACTTATCAAATTTGCAGATGACAACAAATTAGGAGGAGTAGCTAATACTCCAGAGGACAGGATCAAGATTTAAAATGACCTGAACAGACTAGAAAGCTGGGCCAAAGCTAACAAAATGAAATTCAACACGGAGAAATGTAAGGTACTCTACTTAGAGCAGAAAAATGAAATAGATATAGGATGGGGGACACCTGGCTGAATGAAACTACGTGTGAAAGGGATCTAGGAGTCCAAGTAGACCACAAGTTGAACATGAGTCAACAGTGTGATGTGGCAGCTAACAAGGCCAATGCGATTTTAGGCTGCATCAATAGAAGTATAGTGTCTAGATCCAGGGAAGTAATAGTGCCACTCTATTCTGCTTTGGTCAGGCCCCACCTGGAATATTGTGTCCACTTCTGGGCACCACAATTAAAAAAGGACATTGAGAAACTGGAGCGTGTCCAAAGGAGGGCGACTAAAATGGTGAAAGGTCTGGAAACCATGCCCTATGAGGAATGCCTTAGGGAGCTGGGGATGTTTAGCCTGGAGAAAAGAAGGTTAAGAGGTGATATGATAGCCCTGTTTCAATATTTGAAGGGATGTCATATTGAGGAGGGAGCAAGCTTGTTTTCTGCTGCTCCAGAGACTAGGACCCGGAGCAATGGATGCAAGCTGCAGGAAAAGAGATTCCACCTCAACATTAGGAGGAACTTCCTGACATTAAGGGCTGTTCGACAGTGGAACACACTCCCTCTAAGTGTAGTGGAGTCTCCTTCCTTAGAGGTCTTGAAACAGAGGCTGGATGGCCATCTGTCGGGGATGCTTTGATTGTGATTTCCTGCATGGCAGGGGGTTGGACTGGATGGCCCTTGTGGTCTCTTCCAACTCTACGATTCTATGATTCCATGATCTTCAGATGCAAACAAACAAATAAAGAATACACATAATTCTAGAAATTTAAAATCTTTTATTTCTGTTACAACTAATTTAACAAGTGTGCTTAAAGTACAGTGGATACATTGCCATTTCTACCTTTAATGAAATAAACAGAAAAATAAACACTGTGGCAATTTAATCAAAATGCAGAAACATATAAATTATAGGGAAAGTAGCTACAAATGTACAATGGTCCACATATTTTTTAAAAAAATATCAGGCCTCCACAATTGGTGAAAGAAATTAAGAATGTAACACCTATAAACTTCTTTTGGTTTTAATAGAATATGTATACAAACTGAGATGTTTACAAATGCAGAGGAGGGGGGACTTTCTTTCTTGCTACACAAGCTAAAACCTGAATATCTTACTGGTTTGTTCCTATAGCAACTAATGAACTTCAAAAAGAAATTGCACACATGGCTTTCAAGTGTCAACATAACCATAACAACACAACACCAGAAGTTTGCAATTAGGGGGAAATATATGTAAGTATCACATAATGCCCACTATATATTGACAAAAAAAGTCATAATGCTCCTATGGTTTTATAATAACTATTGAAATGGGGTGTACTCAATTATCTTTAGACACCCCACCCCAAAAAAGGATTGTGCTATTTTGAAGACTGAGAACAGCTGCTTATGTAACAAATACAGGAACACTGAGCATGTATTCACACTATGTGGACATGCATCAAAATAGTTGTGAGAATCCATCTACATATGGAAAAGTCATGGAACAAAACCAAGGACTTTCTGGATTTTCTAGTCCAGCTGGCTGGGTCACACATGAATAATATTGATTTGTTTACATTGCAAGAGGTAGAGGGTAAGAGAGCTATATTCAAATAGAGTAACTTTTTTTGGAAATATAGTACAAAGGGAACAACTAACATAAGTAGAGTTAAGTTGATGATAAATAGTACAATGGTCTCACCAGATAGGATCTAGGACGGCAGGAACAACAGCATACACAGACCACGAGCTTGTTGGAGACTTATGCCAGTGTAAAAGTCTATTATGCTGCCATATATATTTTCTCAAGTGGTGCATAGCTGTAGTGGAGGAGATAGAAAGGAAAGCTATTTCCAGCAGGAGAACAAGCTGCTCTGCTGTCTTGAGCTGCATGGGAAGTGACAGGCATCTTCTCTTGTTGAGACAGCTTTTCACTGCTGCTCCCCTCCCATTACTGCATTGCCTGTATTACTTCTGTCACTGTGCTGTTGACTCTTCCTAAGCCCACAGTGGCTTAGTTATGCCAGCCAATAAGATTGTAGCCACACAGTCAAACCACTAAGTTATGGTAGGAAACATGAGGAAACATACAACGCAACTAGACAAAGAACAACAGCTGATTTTATACTCATAAGTTACAGCATCCGAGATGGTTGCAACAGGGAGCTTATCTACATGATTAAAATACTCCCCATTCTAGTTGAATAGAATGTGATTTGGCCACATACAACTTGCAAAAGTTCAGGCTTTTTACACAAACACACACACACACACACATCAGATTCCTCAGAAAAAAAGGCTTTGCAGTTTTTACCAGAGTCATCAAAAAAATCTAGAAAAATTTGCATTATCACATGTGTGACTGTCCATCTACTTCCCATGAAATTGGATGGCTGCACATTTTTGGCAAATGGAGGTTGAATAGATGCAAGTAGATGCAAATTTGACAGGAAAGTAAAGACAACTAAGTGTTGATGCGAATGTGTGATAATCTGCAGCAGTTTGCATAATACGCTTACATGTAGACTAGCCCAAAGCCCAGAATTTTCCAGCACTTTGTCTACATGCCATTTCCCAAGTGGAAAAAAAAGGACTATTAGGACTGAGTGTGACCTTGATCAAGCCAAAACAAGGAATTGTAAGACCAGAACAATAAGCAGACCTAAATCTTCAGGCTG
Source organism: Sceloporus undulatus (assembly GCF_019175285.1). Classification (NCBI taxonomy): domain Eukaryota; kingdom Metazoa; phylum Chordata; class Lepidosauria; order Squamata; family Phrynosomatidae; genus Sceloporus; species Sceloporus undulatus. Next base: position 187,215,898 of record NC_056525.1, on the reverse strand, counting down.
TAAAAGAATTAGAAACAAAAAGCTGTTTTTGGTAGTTTCTGTTTTGGTTTCTTCTTCTTCTTCTTCTTGTGATAAGTCATTGAAAGATGAAAGCTCTGACATGATGGGTTTATCACTTTGGAAAAGAGTTAATAACAGGAAACTGGTATTCACAATTTGGAAATTAGTTTGAAGTACAGATTATATGAGCTCCAGCCAGTACTATCCCCATTAGACAAAATGAGGCTTCCTCAGGCAGAAGACCCTGGAGTGGATGACGCAGACAGCAACAACAAAGTCTTGGTGGGCAGAGCTGGATCTGCCTATGGATTGCCTGGTGTAGGGTTACCATATCTCACCATCATACCTAATTGGTATATCATGCAAATTATTTTAATTATGCAAATTAATCTGTGCTGTAATGATGAAAATTCAGCATATTAATAGTTGTTCTTTTTTGTGTTCCACTCTATTTTAATCTTCATAGCATTTTTACAGTTCCAAATTACCTAGAAGAACCAGTACAGAGGATTTTTTAAAAGTGAGCTATTCTGGGAACAGAGAGATCTAGTTTCAAATCATTGATTGGTAATGGAATTTACCATGTGACCTTGAGCCATCAGTAGCAAACCTTAGTAATACTGCTTTGCAGGTCGTGAACTTTGCCACTCACATGGGTGGCTCTCCTTTTCCTGCTACTCCTTCCCTCAGATCCTATTATGCCCTTGCTACACCCCTTTTCCTTTTTTCTATTACAGTGCCAGTGTCACTGATCATTCTGTTTTCCTCCTACTCCAAATTACCTGGATGAACCAGTTGTCTTTACTTTCCTGTCAAATCAGCCAAAAAAATCTAGGCTAACATCAGTCTCCTAGAGGGCCTTTTCTATTACTGCTCCAAAACTATGGAACGACCTGCCGGAGGAGATCCATCACATTTCCAGTCTGACAGCTTTTAAGAAAGCACTTAAAACGGATCTCTTCCGGCAGGCCTTTCCAACTCAGTTACCCTCCCCAGATATAGAGATATTTATCCCCTCATCTGTCTATTCTTCCCTGCCTATGTTTCTGCCTATTTTTTTTTTAATGTTTTCAATGTTTTTATACTATTACTGTTTAATTCTGTTTTAGTACTGGGAATTGGGGGGGGTAGGTCTAGGGTTTGATTTTTTTTTTTTTTTTTTAAAAACCTCTATTGCAATTTGATGTATTTTATTGTTGTAACCCGCCCGGATTCTTCGTGATTGGGTGGGCTAGAAATAAATCTTTATTATTATTATTATTATTATTATTATTATTATTATTATTATTACTCCCTACTTGTGTCACCCTTGCTTTTGGCACTCCATCACTCAGTCTACATATTCCTTCCCTCTTATTTCCTCCCTTGTCCCTTTTCGTCACCCTGCTACTCTACCCCTTGCACCACTCACTCTCCTCTCTCTGCTGCTGTCATCTTCCCTTCCCTCTTGTGATGCTGATTAGATGTTGCCACTGGCACTGCTTACTCCTCTTCTCTCCTACTCCCTTTGTCACTTCACAGGCTCCCAATACTAATCTGCCACTTGCACTGCTCACTCTTCTTCCCTTACCACTGCCTATCCTGCCTCACCTCATGTCCTCACAATGTTCCTCTCCATTGCTTTCTGTACTTCACTATTCACACCATTCACCTCCCATCCCTCTGATCCACAACTCTTCTTCAGTTTAACGAGTCTCCTCTGCTTCTTGCATTCTGCCACTCATACTATTCAACTTTCTTTTGTCTTGTCCCCTTGCCTCACCTCACACCACTACAATGCACCTGTCTCTTGCTTCTTCAACTCCAGCATACATATCACCTCCCTCCCTTCCTGCTCCTCCCTGTCTTCTCACACACATTCTCCCCTTGTTTCTTAGATGCTAACATTCACATTGCTCACTTTCCCTCCCCTGCTACAGCCTCCTTTGTCTCATCTCACAGCTTTGTATTGCATCTCTGCTTGCTTCTTGAATTCTGCCACTCACACCTCTCATGCTTCCTTTCCTCTTATCTTCACAATGCTACTCTGCTACTTGTGCTGTGCAATGCACCCTCACTTGCTTTTTGTAGCCTGCTGCTCACACCACTATTAACTCTCCCCTCATCTGTTCTCTCCCTCAGTGCACCTCAAACTCTCACAGTGCCTCTCTGCCTTGCTTCTTGTACTACTATGATTTGCACCATTCATTTCCCTTCCTTTCTGACCCACTCACTTCACCTTACACCATTGCAATATGTACTCTAGCCTTCTTTCATTTTATCACTGTTACCCTCAGTCTCCCTTCCCTCATACTAAAAGACTCACTTTACCTTCCCTTGTTTTTGTTGGAGTAATTTCAAAGAAAGATGCCTCCACATGTTGCCTTATGTCTTGGATCCTACAAGGGACAAATATTTACAACAAGAACAGCAATAACAATATCAAAGCTTATGGTCCATACAGTCCCCAGATGGCATGACTAGAATCTGGGTAAAACCTAGCTAGACTGTCCTCATCTACAGTGGTGGATATTTCAACATCACCAGAATAAATAACTCAATGCCAGTTTGTTTGTTTTGGTCTTTAATGGTGGAAACTATACTACCATCTCCATTACCTTTGTGAGAATACAATCTGCTCCAAATTACTCGGGACATTCTCTGTCTCCAGCAGTGCTGACAGTTTCTTGCAATGAATCAGAAAACACTATTTATGTCAAAACATATATTAATTCATATGATAGTAACTAAATCACTTAAGAAGAAATGTATGCTATTGCATTTGGGATATACTTTAAGGCCATTGACAGGAAAGGTTGCCTGAACACATCATGACTCCTTGGTTGAAAATGTGGTCTTCTACTCTGCTATATTTTTTGCATTAAGGATGCTTTTGTGCATTTGTGCAAAATACATTGTTTTCTACAGAATGAATATATATATATATATATATATATATATAGAGAGAGAGAGAGAGAGAGAGGTTGTTGTTGTTGTTTGTTTTGGGGTGGGTTTTTTGTACAAATGCATTTATGTTTTAGAAAACAGAGGAGGGGAGGGGAACAAAAAGGAAAAAAGAAAGACGTTCCCAAATGGTTGAAATATTCAGTGAAGGAAACGGAAATGGAAAATGTGCAAAAACTCTCATAATCTCGTCTAGCAGGGAGAAAACTTTTGGAATTATTCATTCTTGTCTATGAGAAAGAAGGAAATGAAGACTTAAATCCCTTGATGATTATAGCTTCAGAAACTAGAGAATCCATGGTAAGATGCACCATCAAGGAAATATATTATATTTTGGAAGTGAATAATCTTTTGTTGGCAACATTTTTCATAAATTGGTCAGGAAAGGGGGGGGGGGGGGGGGGGAAGCAACAACTTAAGCTGCTTATATTTGTCCAGTGATACCCAAGGGTATGGGATTTGGTCTTTGTGAACAAATTAACTGAACAAAGCCATGGGTCTTGTGGAAAAATACTGAACTCATTTATTGATAGATGGCTTATGCTTAGTTCTTATAGTAACAATAAATCTTTGTCACTGAGGGTCTCAGATAATTGTGGAAGGATTCAGTGTGATTATTATATGTTCTGGGAACTTGATTCTTAACTGATAATAATGTTCAGTTTTAGATTTGATAAGAGGATTACACATTCTGATCCACATATTTATGCTTTTATTATCTGGTTCAGTTATATTATTTGCTTGAATTCAAGACAAAACCATTGCACCATCCTTAGAAATCCATTTTGTTGAAAGAGGACACCACAGTTAACACAATATCTGTGTTCTTTTTCTCATGTTTAATTATATCATCGAGATCCACCCTAAATCAATTTCATTTAACACAGGGAGAAGGTATTTTCCTCAGATCATGTAGGGAATTGTGGGAAAACTCAATACTTAAGAACTCGTAGGTGCACTGCTATGTGGTATATGTGACCACTACATAAAATGCACAGTAGAGAAATGAAAAATTATCCTATAAAGCAGTGCATCTCAGGTTATTTGATGTGGGAGATTGGCATTTTCCCAGCCCCAGTGTACTAGGGACTGGTACCATATTTGTGCCCATTGTCTGCATTTGTTTGTTTCTTTCCTGTAAACTCACCAGGGGCTGGCAGCAGATGCCTTGTGGCTTGGCATCAATCCCCAGGCCACCACTTCCACTGTCACTGCTATCAAGGTTTGAAGTGTCCTTTCATAGGCATGTTTCACTTCTCATGGACAGATTTTTCCCTTGGTTGCTGTAGCCCACATACAACATTTAAAGACTCCTCATAAATAAAACTGTGGGTATTAAATTTATAGCTCATGATATATATGCCACAACTCTAAATTATGTAATGTTCGATAATGAGACCAAATATGTCAGCGGATGTCTATAGAAAGTTATGCCTGTCTTTATGCTTATTTATACCTAGAGCAAATTAGCCTTAAAATTGCTTTTTTGCAAATATAAGTCTGTTGTCTATGTGAATACTGCTTTTTTTCTTTTCTAAAATCATTTTTTAAATTAAAAAGTGGCATTTAGACTGACATCTTTTGCTAAATAAACCATTTCAATTTGAAATTAAGTTGGCCTGCAACATTATTCAAATTCACAGTGATTTAGAGAAAGATATAGTATGCTTACAAGCTCTTCTACCTAGAGAACAGAGCGTGCGCTACATTTGTATCAAGGATAACACCAAAAAACCCAGTGTCTAAGCTTGAGGTAAAAAGGATTAATTTCTACTAGAATCCAGAGATTGTGGAGAGTATGAACTGGCCCTGACTGCAAAAACCATGATGAATAAACATGATGAGGCTAAATAAATGATGATCCTAATGAGATTTCTTAGGGTCAGTTAGATTCTATGTTAGAGCAGAATAAACAATATTCTGAACAGTGAATTGTTGACCAGGCTTTTCTGTAGTATAAAGAGTACTGAGTATGTGCTACTACTGTTAAACTTGGATTAACAGTAGAAGAAGGGAAGGATAGCCTTAAGGATAAACCAGCATAGTAATGAGAGATATTGATCCTAGGAGCAGTGGGAACATTAGTGGTTAGATTTAAGAGCCCAGCATATATGAGAGTAAACTATCTAGGGCCCCGTACTTGTGTCTTGGATGCATCACAGTGCACCAATGGCGCATTGATGATGTCGTCCCCACGTGCCAAAAAGAACCAGTTTTTCCTGTTTCTTTTTGGTCTGGAGGGACACAGCACCATTTGGCTGCTGCGGCATTCCTCAGGAGGAAAACAAGCCACCACCAGCCCACCCTTTTGGGGAGGTCTGTCTCGGGTCTAGTTTACACATTCACAAATGACAGGTGTACTTGATAATAATAATAATAATAATAATAATTATTATTATTATTATTATTATTATTATTATTATTATTATTAATACCTCGCTCTTCAGTCAAAACTATCAGAGCGTGGTTTATTGTGGCAACTGAGAGCTTTCTGACAGAGAAGGCTCAATGTGTCACAAAAGTACAGTTCCCGGAATTCCCTAGCATGGAGCCAGGGCAGTGAAAGTGGTCTACAACTGGATTATTTCTGCAGTTGAGTCTATATGAGAGTATGCTACAGCTTCTTTCATTCTGTTACTGAAAAGGTGTTAAAGGATCACTTTGCAAATTACAGGTGTGCCATACTGCCAGGTCTGCATACCCTCCAACTGTCCCAGTTTGAAAGGGATAACCCTTCCATCTACAAGGTTTTTATGTTTTATTTTATTTTACACCTATAAAGAAACAAAAAATGTGTTGGAAAAATGCTCCAAAAATCTGTTGATTGGTTTGTTTGTTTTTTCTAATGTTTTGGTATTGGTGCATTTTCTTGCAAAAAATTGTCCAAGCTGTTTTTCATTTACCTTGATACAGCAAAGTAGAAATGTTAGCTATATTTTATTTTACTTTATCTGAACTGTACTTTCATCCCACCTTGTTTTTTCTAACCTTGAGTGTTTGAATGGAAGACCCTCAACTCTGCACATACAAACACTTCCAACAATATTTCTGAAATCTCATTGAAATCAGAAAATATCCCATAACTCACACGATTCAGTGTTGGTTTTTTTTATCCTTTTGCACTAGGCATTGAATAAAGTTTATGATCCCAAGAAGAGGTAGAATTTACTAATTCATTTTTAGGTTACCTGTGCCCAATGTATATGTTACCATAGAATCATAGAGTTGGAAGAGGCCACAAAAGACATCAGGTCCAACTCCCTGCCATCCAGAAATACACAATTTCCTATATCCTTTATGCTCGTCTATGCAGTTGACATCTCAAGTAGATGCGACGGTCAGAAGTGCTTGCTATCAACTTTGATTGATACGCCAACTGTGACCCTACCTGGGCCAAAGGGACCTTGAAACTGTGGTACATGCTCTGGCAACCTCTCGTCTAGATTTTTGTAATGCGCTCTATATGGGGCTACCCTTGTACCAAGCCTGGAAGCTTCAGTTAGTACAAAATATGGCAGCCAGACTGGTCACCGGTACATCTAGGTTTGACTATATAACACCTATTTTAAAAGATCTTCACTGGCTGCCTATTTGCTTCTGAGTGCAATACAAGGTGTTGGTTATTACCTATAAAGCCCTACATGGCTTGGGCCTGAGTTACTTGAGGGACCGCATCTCCCCATATAATCCGCCCCGCACACTCAGAACATCCGGGAAGAATCTTATGGAAATTCCACCTTCCAAATATGTTTCTACATCCCAGATGGCCTATTCAGTGATGGCCCTGTGAATCTGGAATAGCCTTCCTGAGTAGCTCCGTTTGACGACCCCCCTAGAAACATTTTAAAAAAGGCTTAAAACCTTCCTTTTTTGTCAAGCCTTCCCCCGATAAATGAAGTTGTGCATGTTGATGCAATTGATTCCCTGCCTTACCTTGCTGTATGACTGTGTTTTAAATTTTGAATAATTGGTTTTTATCTAGAAATGTTTTGTAATGGTTTTTTTATGGTTGTAATGGTTTTCTATGGCTGTAAACCACTTTGATCTGTGGAAAAGCGGTATACAAATAAAATTTATTATTATTATTATTATTATTATTATTATTATTATTATTATTAAAAGACAAAAATGTGTCTTATCACATTTACCTATGCCTGGGCTGTATATATCCAAGGGGAGCCCATCTACAACCTGGACTTCTCTTACCACTTCTTCAAGAATGGGAATGGGTAAATGTGCTAAGACCCATTTTTGTCTTTTAGATCCTGCATCTCTACTACTGGTTTTTCTGTGTGTGATAATCTCTAACATCAAAAGGCCACAAAAATAAAACTTAAGAAATGAAACTGGTTTATTGTAAAATGTTTGTAGTTGCACTGATCCATTAAAGGTAAAAGGAAATCAAAACATTGCCAGGATACTAAATTTAATGGGACCAAAAAAAGAGTTACAAAAAAATTAGGAATCTTTCAGGACTATTGCTAAAGCCATATATGATGTTAAATGAGAATTAGTTAAAAAAAAAATAGGGGGGGGGGGGGAGCTGTCATGTATGATGCAGTATAATTTCAAAATGCATAAAACATAATTTCACAATGAAAACAGTTCCCCCACCCCCCACAACTCAAGATTTGCATATGTAGGAAGGGATTATGGTATCTGTTAGAGGGGAGAATAGCATCTCTTGCTGTATTCTAAGTTTACGTGTAGACATATTTGCATTACACAGACCTAATTTTATAGTCTGCTTAGAAAGCCAGCGTAGTGAGTGTTGGACATTGACTCTGGAGACCAGGGTTTGAATCTTTGTTCACCCATGGAAATGCATTGGGTGACCTTGGGCAAATCACATTCTCTCAATCTCTGAAAAAGGCAAGGGCAAATTGCCATAAACAAATTTTGCCAATAAAACTCTGCAGTAGGTTTCCTTAAGCTTTCAGCATAAGTCAGAAATGTCTTGAAGACCTACCACCACCACCACCACCACCACCACAAGCTCTGTTTTCTTCAAACCTAAGTGCACAATACAAGCTGAAAGCTAGCACAGGAATGAGTGGGCAGACTGCATAACATTTTTCATGATGTTTTTTATTTTTTACTTCCAGATTAGGAATGCAATTGTTCACTAAATTTCTTCTCAAAGGAAGCAATGAGTAATTTCTTCCCATTCCAAGAAAATCTTCAAAAAGCATACATTTTGAAGTCCATTTGTAATTCAGAACTTGTTCTGCACAAAATTTGTGCATGGTTAGTTTTCAGAGAAAACATCCTTTTCTAAAAAAGAAATGGCTGTTTTCTGCTCAAAACAACCTTTTGTCAATCTTTGCAGAATAAAGATTCTCATTAGTTCAAAATTCTTCTTGTCAGGGTTTCTCAGTACTAAAACACCCATGTTTTTCAACTATTTCCCTGATATTTTCAAATACTCCTTCCATCTCCAGTCCAGATTAAATATCAGCAGAAGGAGAGCATTTAGAAATGGCATTCTCCAAATTGTACTAGTGGCAGGATTGAGGATTTTATGGTTTTGCTCCACTGCTGTTACAGAGTGGGCCTCATCTTCAATGTTCCTTTGCAGACAGACAATGAGTTTTCCTCCTGAACTGCAACAGTATCTATGGACATAATTGATTACTTTTATTTCAGGCCTATCTTAACTTTCTTGGATTGTGTGGGCTTCAGAGATAGAAAAGAGAGGGCATTTTGTTTAGCTATATGGTTTCCTTGCTATCTGCAGGTTCAGCTAATGCTTGACCTTCAGCCATGTTCCCAAAGTCAGCACAACAGCCATCTTTTAACTGTGTTCTCCTTTCTATCCTCTGACAGTAAAACCACAGGGCAACCAGTGTCTTGTGCCTGTGAGTCTCTGTAACTGACGGAAAGATAAAAATTACATTATGCTGTCCATAATCTTTAAATGCTGACAATCTGTGCTCTTCCTGGCTGAGAGTGGATCATTGGAAAAAGGAACCATGGCACACTTATCTCAAGGCAGCAAAGGGATCTGTGTGTTCAGTGCGTGCAACTCAAGATTAGGTTGCCATTAGGTAAACAAATATACTTCTGTTCCAAGCATCACTCACTTCTCTCATGTCAGAGGGAAAACATGAGGAACAGGCACCTCCATTTAAAATAGTTTGTTCTTTATCTGAGCTTCTTTTCTTTGGCACTTCATTTTCTGCATCTGCTCTATCTTTATTGAAGCGTATTTTGTACGGTAAAGACAGCTTTAGCCTAGTAGCCCTTGGCTTCTGTTCTCAAAAATGCTTCTGTCTACAAAAGAAAAGATGCTCTTAGCTTATTTTCATTTCATTTAAATTAACAGCTGAGCCCTAATGTGAAAACCAGTTTTCCTCTGATGTCTAAAAATGTTAGGGCAAATAATTAATATGCACTTCCTTTCTTTAACTCTCCAAGGACTGACATTCTTTTGAGTAGAAAATGGTTAGACAATAGTGTTATGTACTTAATGAGAATAAAAGGCAGGCAGGGTATGAGGGGAGAAGAAAATAAACATTTATTTTTCCTTTAGGAAAAAAAGAACATAATGAATTGGTTTATATGCATTTTTTAATGGATGGGATTATGGATGTATGAACTAAAATCTATCACAGTAACACAGTTACTTTTCAGCTGACTGGGCACATTATTTTATTTTTATTTTTTTAAAGATATTAACAAGATGACATAGTAACAGTATGAGAAGATCTAACCAAGATTTAAAAGCCACAATGTCATAAATAGTATAGTAGACTATAGGCACATAGCAACCTACCTTAAACTGTAATTGGTCTCATGTATGCAGGGCAACCATTCATTACCTGAAGGAAGGAGGCTGCTAGAGCATTATGTTGCTGTCAGACCACAGGGGCAGCATACTGGGATATAAGCTAGCTCTGGCTCTGGCTTTTCCAGTTTTTGGCTTAGCCCAATTGCCTTTCCTAATATACAATGAAGGCTTAAGGTAGTTGCTCCAAGGTTGGGTAGGAACAGGGATATAATTTCCCAAAAAGTTTCTTCTTTGAGGTTTGTTGTTGTTGTTAGCTGCCTTCAAGTCAACTTCAATTCACAGAAACTTTGTGAATGACACATCTTCAAGCCCCTCTGTCTTGAACTACTCTGCTCAGGTCCTGCAGGATCAGAGCTGTGATCTCCTTGACTGAATACATCTATGTAATATGCGGTTATCCTCTGTTTCTCCTACCCTCTACCACTCCTAACATTAATGTCTTTTCTGGTGAGTCATGTCTTTCATGATGTATACAAAGTATGACAGCCTTAGTTTAGTCATTCTGGCTTCCAGTGAGAGTTCTGGTCTGATCTGTTCTAGGACTCCTTTGTTTGTTTTTTTGTCCATCCAGAGTACCCTTAGCACTCTCCTCAGCACTACATCTCAAATTAGTTGACTTTCTTCCTATAACTTTCTTCACTGTACATCTCTCACATCCAAACATGATGATGGGAAATACGATGGCTTAGACGATCATAACTTTGGTGATCAGGTTTATATCTTTACACTTTAAGGGGCTGTACAGATGGGTGGCATGCAGCCGCCCCTGTACTGGCTGGGTCAGGACCGCGACAACTGCATGCCATGGCCCCAATCTGGCTTCCGGAGAGAGCAAAAAGGAGCTGCAGAAAGCAGCTCCTTTTTACACCCTCCAAGTGGTGCCATAGCCATGAAGGCGTGGTTTTATGATGCACTTTTAGTGCTGCATCATGTGGATGCAGCACCGGAGGGACGTCATCATGGTGCATGCCGTGTGGATTGGCTCATGCTACAATGATGCCCTGGGACGGGATCAGGACAAACAGCATGCGGACACTGCGCCCTAACTCCGCCCACAGGCTAGGACAAAGTGTTGGTCTGTATTGGCTCTGAGATCTTGTCTAGGTCCTACCTAGCTGCCCTTCCAACCAAGTCCTGGTCTTATTCTGATTTCTTGACTGTAGTCCTTGTTCTGTTCAATGACTGAGCCAAAGTATGGGAAATCTTTAATTATTTCAATTTATTTGTTGTTTAGATATAATTTCTGTAGCTATTTTTCCTTAATATTCAGCAGTAAGCCTGCTTTGGCACTTTCCTCTCTGACTTCCTTTAGTAATTGTTTCAAATTTTTGATGTTTTCTGCTTGTAATATAATGTTGTATGTATAACTTAGTTTGTTGATATTCCATCCTCCAATCTTCACTGTTTCTTCTTCTGGGTCTAAGCTTGCTCTGTGTGTGATATGATCTGCATACAAGTTGAATAGACAAGGTGGTGGATCACAACCTTGTATGACAATGAGTAATTTATTGAATGAGCAATTGCCTGCACTAATTTCAACAATTTTCTTCCCACTGCAAGAAAGTCTTTAAAAGCCATATAGTTTTTGAAGGCTATTCCTAATTTGGGACTTTTTCTAGACAAAACTTTCATATGAGTGTTTTATATGGAAAACATCGTTTTTCTGCATAGGTAACAGTATTTTCTGTATAGAAATTAATATTTCAAAGCAGAACTATTAATTCCTACACACAAAATGTTGTCTTCTTTGAAAAAAAAGTTGCAATGTTCTGATTAAAATTCATGCATGGTTGATTTGCAGAGAAACAGTATTCACTGCACAGGAAACTTCATTTTTTTCATGGAAAATAATATTTCAGTGTAGACATATTAAATCATGAGCAGAAAATGCTGTTTTAATGCAAATCAACCATGTGCAAATTTTATGTAGAACAAATCCCCAATTACAGGTTCTGCACTGATTTTTTTTTTCTGTACAGAAAATGTTGTTTTCTGTGCAAAACAGCCGTGTGTGAATTTTGTGCAGAATAGGTCCCAAACTGTGAATATTCTCATCAGTTCAGGATTCATCTCATTAGGATTGCTTGACATTTTTTGTGTTTTTTCTATGTGTTTAAGCTAATATAGTTTTTTTTTTAAACCTACATGTATTTCAAGCATTTTAGAATATGTTTTAGTATTATTTCCATCCATAGGTAGGAAGTATGAGTCTGATGATGTTTGGATGTGGGGGACTGTTTTGTTTAGGGAATTATGGAATGATTGGCTGGGAGGGTCATTAAATAGTTAGATATACTGACAGATTAGTAGAGGGATGACTTGAGGATACATGCAAACCAGGTTACACTTTCTTCATCTCTAGTTTTTACATACACATACACACATTTGTGGGGAGGACAGGCAACAAGGCAGCAGTAATTGTAAATTTCTCAAAACTCACTTGAATGATTTATGCAAAAATGTGTAAATGTAAATTCTTCTGTGCATGCAAATGCACACTCCCTATATCATTTCATCCACTGAAGAGAAAATGAAAGTTTTCATTCTCTCTCTCAAAAATGAGATAAATTAAGAGTTATATCCTTAGTAAATGCTGGCCATGTCTGTATATCCAGGTATTTCTCTGAAGACACTGCCACCTAGAATAATTAGAAACTTATGACACCAAGTGTTCATGTGTGCAGGTTACCTTCATGGCTTGCAGAGGCCTGCCTGGTTCTGGCCCTGTCATACAGCAGGTTGTGAGCTCAGTGTGGAGCAGGGGATGAACGAGAACTGGAAATGGTGTCTGAACGGTGTACTGGGTGTACTGGGGTTGCAACCCATTGTGTCCATTTTATGAGGTATTAATTGTGGTCTGTTTCAGCCATCAAAAACATGCAAGAACAAACTAGAGCAGAACCTGAATTTTCTTCCTTCTCTCTTCCCTTCTTCTCTCACAAAGACTCCAGCATAGTTTGTATAGTTTTTTTGTATCCCCACATGTTCATGATCATACCACTGAATATTTTGAGAAATGTGAATAAGAATCAACATAGAACATTTGTGAAATGACAATAAAACTTAGATAGACATTTCTTCCTCAATACAATTAGTAATTTATTTGAGTGCTGTCTTGTTAACAAACTGTCTTCTCTTCTGTGCTCAGTAGAGTTTCAAGCATTGCTTGGTGGGTATTCTTTTCATAGACACTACCATTCCAATCAGATATTCCTTGTGTATTCTTCAGTAACAAAAGGCAGTATTGTTTATAACAATACAACCCTAATTAAATCACAATAATGTTTCCATATCCATATCTGTGTAAGAAGCCCTTGATAATAACAATTCTGGGGGAAAAAATGGATTCATTAATTCAGAGATTTAATTCAGTTTAATACATTACGGAACATTATGTTTGCCCCAAAATGTCACTAAAAAGAAATTGGTTAAAAATCCAAGCTTCTAAGCATTTGTCAGACTTTTGGAACTCAGATTCCCATTCTATCCAGAAGTATGGGGGAATTTTATGGAAAAAGAACCACATGGTACCCCCATTGGGAAGGGAAATATAATATATTCTACTACATTAATTAATATGTGGAAGTCTTACATATATTCCTGTATCTTGGATATCTAGAATTTCATAATAGTATAAAATCATCATTAAGAAAAATTCAAGAGAGAGAAGCAGTATGGGTGAAAAAAAATTGCTCATATTTTGATAAGAACTTTCATTAAGAATATCTTCATAAACCTGATGGAAATAACATGAGGTCATTTTTTTAAATCAACTGTGAAAAACAGAAATTCAAGCCAGAGTTATACATCTACATGAAGGGCGTTGAGTTCTTAACTTTTGGAAGTGTGGTTCATTTATTTCATTTCATTTCATTTATATGCCACCTTTCTCTGGGATTAGGACCCAAGGCAGCTCACAAAAGAATAAGCTAAAGACAATACAATTTTAAAACACTAATAAAAATTATTGCATTAAAATTGGTAAAAAACAATATAGAACCATTAAAAAGCATGTGAAGGTAAAAAATAAAAAAGCATCCTCCCATCTCATAAAGAGTGTTCCTGTAAGCCATTATTCATTAAAACCTATTTAAACAGAAATGTCTTTGCCTGGAAAGCAGCGAGGGGCCAGCCTGGCCTCCTAAAAAAGAAAGGAGAAGCAGCCACTGAGAAAGCTCTCTCTTCTGTCCTCACCAAGTGAGCCTGTGATGGTGATGGGAGACTCACAATAACAGAGAGCCTTGTCTTGGAGATCTTAGGACTCCAACAGGTTTGTATAGGGAGATACAGTCTTTCAGACAGTCTGGAAGTAAGCTGTGGATCCCTGTTTAGTCTGCCATGTTTGTGACACTGAATTAGAATTCTTTCTTCTTTCTCTCTTTTCTGATAGGCCAATCATTTTTAACAGCTAAATTGCCCATGGGTTGTTAGCTGGTGGTTTTGTTAGTCTGTGTTCTGGTGCTGATGAGGCACCAAATCTAAATTTTAAAAGGTGTTATTCAAGAGTATGAACCAATTTAAGGGATAGGGATAAGTGTCATGTATAGTTACTAGTCTGGACTAAAACCAAATGTATTCACTACCAGCCCATCAGAACCAACAGCTGCCAATAGGAACAACATTGTCTTCTCCATGCTGAGAATAACAGTATTTATTGAATATGGTTTATGCAGATTGTTGGAGATTTCCTTTTGATATGAACTTGCCAAAATTCACACATCCCTTCAGAAATGGGATGGAAAGAACTTGAGGCTTAAAGAATACATTTGAATGTGGAAGTAAGTGGAGCTGGCAGCTTCCTCTGTCTCCATAGATAAGATACTGTATAGAAAAATCAAAATTCTACTTCTGACAAGAATCCCACTTTTGTCCATCACCTATCTTGTCCTCTATCACAAGATATTCTTCTACAGTACGGGAGTTGTGGGATGGCTCAGCTACATGTCCACTGCAGTATTAATGCAGTTTGGCACTGCTTAAACTACCATGGCTCAATACTATATAAATCTGGGGTTTGTAGTTTTATACAATATTTAGCCTTCTCTTTCAGAGTGCCACAACAAACTACAAAACACAGGATTCCATAGCATTAAACCATGGCAGTTAAAGCAATGTCAAACTGCATTAATTCTGCAGAGTGGCAGCAGCCTGGGTTCTCATTCTAAAACAGCTTCTCTTATTCACACACTACTACAAGAGAAAGCAAGTGTAACTGGCTCTTTTTCTTACATGGTATAAGCAGGAAATCAGTACCTCCTTTTGCAGTGTTTCTTCCTCCAACAGCTAGATGCTTCTGAGGTGCAGCTACAAATCCTCAATTCCAAAAGCCACTGATTGGCTGTAGATTCCAAAACTGTGGGCCTCCAAGAAAGAGGATCCTGGCTATAGATGGAGAGAGAGGGGGGTGGGGAGAGAGATGGTATTAAACAAAGATAATGGCTTCCTGTTACCCACAAATATTGATTTACCAAATTATGCCAAGATTATAGCCTTATTACCAAGTTCTGCTAATACAAAAATAACTATGCTTATTTTACATATGTCTTGTGTCAAACTGAATCAGCACAGACTGTATGTTTTGCCATTTATTGCCATGTAACTCCAGCATCTACATTTCTTTCCCTTTACATTCATGTGTGTTGATGGCTGTGGAACAAACCTGATCCGTCCAACAAAGTACATTTCAACTGAATACATAACATTTCATTAAAATTGCTTAGTCTTTTCTGCTGCAGCAAGACCTTTGTTGTTTTCTTTCAACAGACTAACAGAGATAATGCTTTGGAAATTAATGGAATCTCAGGCACAACATTTTTCAAGGTCAAAAGAAGACAGAATTGCTTTTAGTGGGTTACTCTAGATATCAAGATGTGAAGTTTCAAGAAATGAAGTAAGGAAACATCAAGTAATGAGAATACATGTGCAAATGGAGGTGGAGGGCATATGGATAAAAATGAAAGGGGAGGGAAACAACAGGGATGTTATTGTGGGAGTCTACTATGGACTCCCAAGTCAGACTGAGGAATTGGATGCTGCCTTTCTAGATGACTACACACTAAGAAATGAGAGATGTAGTAGTGATGACTTACTTCAACTCTCCTGATATTTGCTAGAAGTCAAACTCAGCCAAAACCTCAAGGTCCTCACTTCACTGGAGACAATTTCATTGTCCAAAAGGTGGAAGAGGCAACAAGAGGGTCAGCTATTTTAGATCTGATCCTAACCAACAAGGAGAACCTGGTTAATGAGGTGCAAGTGGTGGGATTATTAGGTGGGAGTAATCATGCACTCCTGGAATTTGTTATGTAGTGAAAAGTAGAAGCCAGGCATAGTCAGACACACAAATTAGACTTTAGGAAAGCTGATTTCAGTAAACTTAGAGAAATACTGAGGGTGATCCCATGGTCAGGAATACTAAAAGAGAAGGGAGTTCAGGATGGATGGGACTTGACCCAAAGGGAAATACTGAAGGCACAATTTCAAATAGTTCCAATCAGGAGGAAAAATGGGAGATGTTTCAAGAATCCAGGATGGATGACTAAAGAAGTTTCAGTGGAGCTAAGTTTAAAATGGGGTACGTATAAGAGGTTGAAAAAGGAGGAAATCACTAAAGCGGGTACATATAGGGGCAAAGTCAGAAATGCTAAAGTGCAGAATGAGCTCAGGCTTGGTAGAGAGGTTAAGAACAACAAAAAGGGCTTTTTTTGGGTATGTTTACAGCAAAAAATAAGGAGAAGGAAACTCCTGGAGAACAGGAGAAGTCTCAGCAATCTGGAGGAGGGCAAATATTATCCCCATCTTAAAAAAAGGGGGAAGAGGATCCTAACAATTATTGTCCAGTTAGTCTGACATCAATATCAGGAAAGATTATAGAGCAAATCATTGAACAGAGAGTCTGTGAATATTTAGAAGAGAATGCCATAATCACAAAAAGTCAACATGGATTTCTGAGAAATAAGTCATGCCAGACTAATCTGATCTCTCTTTCTTTGATAAAATTACCAGCTTGGTAGATGAAGGAAACACTGTGGATATTGAATATCTTGATTTCAGTAAGGCCTTTGACAAGGTTTCCCATTAGATTCTTGCAAATAAGCTAGTAAAATGTGGGCTAAACAAGGTAACTGTTACATGGATTTGTAATTGGCTGACTGGCCGAGCCCAAAGGGTGCTCAACAATGGCACCTTTTCATCCTGGAGAGAAGTGACCAGTGGGGTCCCACAGGGCTCTGTCCTGGGCCCAGTGCTATTAAATAATAATAATAATAATAATAATAATAATAATAATAATAATAAGCTTTATTTATAAAGCGCCGTAAATGTACATGGTGCTGTACAAAACCAGGTAAAATCAAAAATATATAAAAGCCTGTACAATCTAGAAGTCAAAACAACAAATTAAAAATATCATAAGAAACAAGTAAAACAACAAATATCCAGTATTGAATCAAGCATCAGAACAAACAGGTCACAATCACAGACTCCCTGGGAACGCATGATAAACATGTTTATCAGTGACTTACATGAAAGAATAAGAGACATGCTTATCACATTTGCAGATGACATCAAATTAGGAGAAATGGGTAATACTCCAGAGGACAAGATCAACATTCAAAATGACCTTAATCGATTAGAAAGCTGGACCAAAGGTAACAAAATGAATTTAAACACAGAGAAATGTAAGGTATTGCACTTGGGGCGGGGGTGTGAAATGCATAGATATAGGATGAGGCACAACTGGCTGAATGAAACTACGTGTGAAAGGGATCTAGGAGTCCTAGTACATCACAAGTTGAACATGAGTCAACAGTGCGATGCAGCAGCTAAAAAGGCCAATGCGATTCTAGGCTGCATAAATAGAAGTATAGTATCTAGATCAAGGGAAGTAATAATGCCTCTCTATTCTGGCTTGGTCATGCCTTACCTGGAATACTGTGCCCAGTTCTGGGCACCACAATTCAAAAAGGATGTGGAAAAACTGGAGCGTGTCCAAAGGAGGGTGACTAAAATGGTGAAGCATCTGGAAACCATGTCCTACGAGGAGAGCCTTAGGGAGCTGGGGATGTTTAGCCTGGAGAGGAAAATGTTAAGAGGTTATATGTTTAAATATTTGAAGGGATGTCATATTGAGGATGGAGCAAGCTTGTTTTCTGCTGCTCCAGAAAATAGAACCTGGAACACTGGATGCAAGCTACAGGAAAAAAGATTCCACCTCAACATTAGGAGGAACTTCCTGACAGTGAAAGCTGTTTGACAGTGGAACACACTCCCTCAGAGAGTGGTGGAGTCTCATTCCTTGGAGATCTTTAAGCAGAGATTGGATGGCCATCTGTCGGGGATGCTTTGATTGAGAGCTCCCACATGTCAGGGCGTTGGACTGGATGGCCCTTGGGGTCTCTTCTAACTCTATAAAGATTATCACACGGGAGACTTACAGTGGATTAAATGCCAGCAAAATGGCCCAGAAGTGTGAAGGTGTGATAGCTGGCTGAGCTTCTGAAGTGTCACTGTAGTGGCACCTTGTCTCTCCCATCCTCAAAGTGTTCACGGAGTAGCCATTTCTTTAATAATGGGAACTTCCATCATGAAAAATGGCTGCTCCATGAATGCTTTGAGGGTGGGAGAGTCATGTGGATGCTTCAGTGATGTTTCAGAAGTGTGAATGGCTATCACACCTTCACCCTTCTGGAGCCTATTGCTGGCGTTTAACCTATGGTAAGATCGGATGTGATAATCTCCTATGATTCTATGAAATCTGTCCTTACTTTCCAGTAAGTGTGTTTAGGACAGCATATAAAGACTCAATGCTGTAGGGGCTAGGATGACAACTTCCCTGCAATGATATCATTGCATTTTAAATATTCTTACATGCAATCCATTGCAACCAGCAATTTCATAAATGTTTGGTGTCATTTATAACAAGTCTGCATCCTAACTAGTACCATTTTATTCCTTCCTCCACTTTTTGCTTTGCAGGTTCATAAGCTCAATCACTCTGAATTTCTTCATTCTCTTTCATTCATCACCACCAGCAACTACTATCTCCTGAGAGTAAGAAACACATTGAGAGTCTGAAATTAGTTCTACTGGTGATGATATATGATGCAGGGAAATGACAGCTTGATTGCCATAATAATGAGGCTCCTGGATTTTCTCTCCTCCACTTTTTTAAAAAAGAAAAAAAAATGCCACTGCAATTTAAATTCCAGTGGTGTTCCTGTTGTGTATTAATTCTGCACACCCACTCCTTACACCAAGCAAATATTTATTTTTTAAAAGCCTTATTGATGCAGAAATTGCACCTTAGGGATATACTTTCCTCATGTCCCACAAATTCCCTTGCACGATATATGCATGTTTTACTGCCATAATTTTATTATTCCTCGAATCTTTACTTTCACCTTTAAAGAAACATCACCTTCTAAACTAATTGACACTCTCAGTACAAATAATACAACATTTAAATGTTATCCTGGAATGACATATGATTAAAATTAAACAATATTTAGTGGGAAATTGTGCAGTAACAGTCTTTGGGCAATATTGTATTTGAGGACCATGTTTATTATTATGTGAAAATGCTGCAATGATGACTTAAGGTTATACTTTTCAACATGAAATGTTCCAAGAATATCAATATGTTTCCTTCCTGTCTGAAACACACCCACAGAAGCAGGCATGTCATTAGGGACGTGTGTAGGATTCAGGCCACATCAGATGCAACCCAAGGGTTTCACCTGATGTGGCACCAGTGATGTGACACCACTGCTCTGCAAACATCTGCCTTTTGGCAGAAATGGGCTGTGGTGTTCGCCTACATTCCTTTAAAATGCTGGAACTCTATGGATGAGGTGAGTGGGATGAGGCTCAGTGGGAGGAGAGGGTAGAGGCCTAAGGGGTGTGTGTGTGTGTGTGTGTGTGTGTGTCTGTGTCTGCGTCTGCGTCTGCGTCTGTGTGTCTGTATGTACTTATTTATTTTTAATATTTAAAATTATCTTTACATTTTCTTAAAAAAACATAACATCTTACCAAATTTTCTCTTTAGCCACATGCAACAATGTACATGTAAGTTTAGACTGTGCATATAATACTGTAATTTAAATGTATACTTTAATTTTACTAGTTCTTTATGTCACAACTATTGCCATTACCTTCAGTTGCATACTGGAATTACAATTTATGACTAACAGTAATACAATTTTTTAAAATAAAAATGCTTCATGGAGTGGTATGGGAGGAGGTCAATGGGGGTTGATAACACCATGAGTTATTGCCCCAGGTGATGCCAACTCTAGTGATGCCAATGCTCAACAGAAGACTTTGAACAGAAATCTGGAATTGTTGAAAACATCATTGCTGAGTTACTGGTGTGGCAATCTGTATTCTTGATCTTGTTCCTGATAGCCTAAAGACCCTCAGCTTTTGTGCCAACAACTACACAATGCAGGTCTGTACATTAGAAGCCTATGTCCATGGAACTGTACAATTAAAATTCTCTTTGAGGCTGGTGGAACAGTAGCCTGTGCTATCATAATAAGAAGAGATTGTGGCTGCTAGCTGGGACACGTGAAGAGATTGTCATTCAGAAGATGTAAAGTATGACTTGTGCAATGAGGTCCTGGACTACTTGTTCAAACAGTGAAAATGACCAACTGCATGTGTTATTCGCATTCATGGCTTGACTCAATAGGAACAACTGAAACCTTAGGTGTGTTGAACTCTGGGCATGTATGTTTCTCTTGTGGACAGAACCACAAGGGGCAGAAGGGATGCTGGATAAGTGCAGAGATAGGAATATTAATACAAAAGGGCTATTAGAAAAACATTTAGCTAACTAGATTTTTTAAAAAAATATTAATGATTAAATCTTTTTCAATTGCATTTATGTTACCAAGGGAAGATAATTATTGTCGTATTAAATTGCCTTTTAAGTTAAAAGCCTACACTAAAACAAATACAGAATGAGGCTAGAAAATGGTTTTTGTGATTCAGCTCCCACCAACCTGGACCTCCTTTGTCCTTGTTTTGAGCATGGGTAAGAAAAAAGCAGTTGTGTGAATTTTTGAAAATGTGTTTTCCATTCAACCTCACCAAAACTCGTTTGCTTGTGTTTCCTTTCTTCTATCCCTCCTAATTTTCTGTCCTTACTGTTACCCTAAAAGGTGGGCAGACATGGGGATCCCCACCAGCAGAGTCAGTGTCTCCTTGAATTTGGGGGTAAATTATAGCTCAAAAAGGCCTGAGAGGGGAGAGCAACTTTGGGGATCTTTTCACTGATGTATTTGATTTCTGGGAATGGAAAGATTTTATTTTGAAATGTGCAAAGGTGCATGAACACATACAAAGCCAGTTCAGCTCTAGGAACCATGCAATGATAACAGAAAGAAAGGCATGGGGGTTGTATAGTGAGAGATCAGGAATTAGAGGGGTCAGTAATTACCACTCCTGAAGATAGGTCCACAGAAAATGGACCGTGGCTCAGACAGAATCTGAGGGTAACAAAATGAGTGAGAGGGAGTACATACATGAGACTAGAACTGGTGCTGATATTTATATCCTATTTTATACTATTGAAGGTGGTTGCTGTTACCACACAGTATAACAATAGCTTTGATGGTTTTCCCATGGGGTTGACAAAAGGGATCCAGAATGGCTTATGTCTTTGATGCCAGAGTGACAAAACATTTACAGGATTTGGGACAATTTCTGGATATTGTCCCAAAGCAGGAAGGGTGAATATAAAAACAGCCTGGGGAGAGGTGGGAGGTATGGTCTTTGACAGCTTCTGCATTAAGACTTGCTTTGTTACTAAATGTGAAGAGCATGGGGGGGATGGAGTAAGCAGAAATTATTTAACCTTTATTTTAGTACCATCTAAGTCTCTCACATGCGCTTAGGTCAGTGTGCCTCCTTACACAGGTAGCATCCCAGTGAGAGGGGTGTAGGGTATGCTAATGTTAGCCCTCCCCTTTTCTTTAGCTTACTGAATCCCAAGTGGATTCCAGAAAAAATCCCAGTAGTAAAGTTTCAAATCTCTTTATCAACATACCATGTGAAGGTAACAGAAAGTTCTAATCTTTCCCTCCGCTATTCATTCAAATTCCTTATCAATTCCCAACTTTGGTGATCAGGATTTTTTGTGTCTTCTCTCTCCATTGCCTTGTAATCTTATTCAGCTCACCATAAAATCATTTCACTCCTCTTTCTCTACAATATAGTTGCAATCTTCTCCTTTATGGCCTTCCCTTAGTGCTATATAAATCAAGAGAGGGAGAAAGTAGCAGCAAGTATCTTGGACAGAGGAATTCAGGTTTTCCTCCACCATGCTAGAAACAGTTGACATGGCTGAGCTCTCATGCTGTTTCTTGATTGACCTTCTCCATGAAAAATGAGTACTCCTGAAGTTATCATGATGATGAGATAAACTGCCAGTTTCTTTCTTTGCAGAGACATCTCCTCTGCATATCTCTGAAATCACTAAACAATCTGAACCATTTGCTGACTATAAAAGATATGGAATAAACCTTGATTAGACAGCCATATCTGTAATGAAATTAATAAGAAAACAGTTCTTTAATAAGGATCGTGATGGGCCTGAATTCTTAAACTGCATTAATCTGGAAGTAATGTCTCTTTTCATGATTTAAATAAATTGAAAAAGAAACCTTATTAACTTGCTATTGCTTTGAATACCTGAAGGAAGCAGTCAGTACCCACTGACAGGATTATCAGTACATTGTCAATGAGGAGACTGATAGAGTTCTCTCTCTTAAAAAGATTCAGACACTGCCAGCCAGGAAACCAGAGAGGACGATGACAGAGACAAATGTGGAGTGATTACACCTGTGGGAAAAACTAGAAGAAAGGTGATAGTGGGGAAGTAACCTCAAATTGTATCCTTGTGACTACAAAGATTTGTTTGGTTGCAGCAAAATATTGGCAGTTAGATCAATACAAAATAACACAAGTTTTATTCTTACTCCATTCCACTTTTTGCCAGTGGGAATGCTGTTATTTAGTTTATAACTTGTGTCACCTTTTCCTACACACATTCAAGCCATGATACCAAAATATAGTATGCATATTGCACAAATCAATGGAACCTAGCTACCTGTTTAATATAATTTGTGTTTAAGTAATTGTTGTTCATGAGTTGTTAACTGCCTCTGGAGAAAAAGTAGTAGCAGTCTGAATTAGACAATGTACATTATCTAAGATTGCCTAGGAGAGGAATGAGGAAGGGGCTATGGGCCTAATCCAGTCAATGGATCCCCATTCAACCTCCATTTTTTTACAAAGCCCCATTCCTTGGACACTAGTGGGGAGATCCTTCTGGGTGTTCAGGGAGATAACTGCAGAAATATCAGACTGGAGATAAGAGCATGATTACTCTGTCACAAATTTATTCCCAGCTGAGAGCATGGGTATTATATTAAGGGACTCCCTCGTCCATGTTCAGTGATCAGCAATAAATGAGGAGTTCTCTTTATATGCTGCTAGCAGAACAGCACATTGAGGGACATAGTTCTGAAAATATTTGCCAAGTGCATCATTTATTGTTCCAATCAGGAGAGTGAGAATGTGGAAGCTGATGCTTGGAAAAGCAATGAACTCAGTGGAAATCAGTTTTCAGCTTATGTGATAACCTCATCTTACTTAAAGGAGTTAATACTTTCAAAAGCAGCATTTTCTACACTTGCTTCTCCTACTATCTTGTTAGGATGAAACCCAGAGAGATCCTGATTGCAATAAACAGAACCTAATTGTTATTGTTATTGTGCGCTTTCAAGTCGTTTCCAGCTTATGGCAACCCTAAGGCAACCCTATCATGGGGTTTTGTGGCAAGATTTGTTTAGAGGAGGTTTGTCATTGTCTTCCCCTGAGGTTGAGAGCATGTGACTTGCCAAAGGTCACCCAATGGGTTTCCATTGCCAATGTGGGAATTGGACTTTGGTCTCCAGAGTTGTGGCCCAACAATTTAATCATTATGTCATGCTGGCTCCTGAACCTAATTATACAAGTGCTTATTTTCTGTGTTCTGGACTATAACTTTAATGTACTGGACTGTCTATGGCATTTTTCTCGGTGTCCCCCATATTTAAATGTGCCGATTCCCCGAAATAAGACCAAAACATAGCTTAGGGCTGCTAAGCATGCATTCTAATAATGAGTAAGTAACAATGAATAACCAAGACTTATGTCTTAGTAATTGTGGTTAGAATCACCCTATATTTTTTCCTTAGGAAACTCAAGAAGAACACCAATATCTTTGTACATTTACATCATAGTATTATTGTTCTACTTATTCAATATTCTATCTTCAGAACAAAAATATTAACATCTATTTAATTATTTCAGATATTTCAGTACTGTAACTAGAAACACACCCATACATATACTCACTGTCTTCACCTTAGAGTTATCCAGTCCACACAGAAAAAGAACCAAATGTAATAATCCCATTGTCTAGCTGTGGATCTTTTGATATTGAGGCACTGAACATCTGACAATTGTATCTGGGGGAAAAAAATCAAATACAGCTTTTTCATGCTGAAAATTTTCTTCACAAAGCTGCAGCTACTAAAAGGAAGTGATCGGATGTATTTCAAAGGCAGAGTGAATGCAATGCCACAGTGCTCAAAGAAATATGTTATGGTTTATTTGGCTTTAAGTTAAAGGACCTCTTAGATATTGGCAGGGGCTGAAACTCCTCCAAGATTACTGTTTGTTCCAGTTGAACTGCAATTGCAACCTAGCAGTCTGTACCTCTGTTTCTTGCCAAACATCTCTGATAAAACCCAATGCTACTGTATTCTGCACCCTGTGAATTCCACCATAAAGGAAGGACATTGTACTTGTCATGCCCATCTGGCATATAAAAATGTGGTCTCTTCTGAGCCTTTGTACACAGCTCTCTGGAAGGAGGGGATGCCATTTTTAAGGGGCTGAATATTGGATTGTGCCTCCCCTCAACCTAAAGGAATAATAATGCAAAAGACTTCAGTTTATTTAATCTACATCACTTTAATGGAACCTATCTGGAGCCCATCCACTAAGTTTTTGCTAAAGAATGTTTTCTTGTTTAACTAATGTAAAAATCTTCAGCTATTGTCATAAAACCCCTCTCTAATTAAACAACAACACTAATGTTGTATATGTGCTCCACCTACCACAGATTTAAATGATAGCTATCACTATATGAAGAATTATGTATGGGTAGCAATATACACTTTGAAAAGCATCATTTCATGTAAAGAAAAATACTCAGGTGGTGTGATGACTATCCCTCAAAAC
The DNA here is from genome assembly GCF_019175285.1 of Sceloporus undulatus. Lineage (NCBI taxonomy): Eukaryota > Metazoa > Chordata > Lepidosauria > Squamata > Phrynosomatidae > Sceloporus > Sceloporus undulatus. Next base: position 187,190,871 of record NC_056525.1, on the reverse strand, counting down.
AAGTTAAAGGTGCCTCCTCTGATGACCATACACAACTTTTCAGCCCTTTTACCAGAGACCACAACAAATGACTGACACCTGGATGTGAACAACAACTCTATCCTGGAGGATAAGCCTCAATGGCTATGGCAAGATGAACATTTATAGGTTATGATGAACAGCCACATAAGATGAACCCTGAATGGCTATAATTTCCTCCTTCAAAAGATGTATCAAAATGGAGTGACCATGATAAAGTATATACCCTTGTTTTAAGGTATCTCTGTCCAAATGATATGACTGAAAGACCTGAAAATATGTTCTTTATGTAACAGCATTCAAGAATGAATTGTTTAACATCTTGATCCAAGGCAACAAAAAAAGTCTACCATTTAGTAGGCATGGTAGAATATAAAAGGTAGCTGCAAATCCTATATAAATAAAATATTAGAATGTGAAATGCTTGATGTGTAAAAAAGGATAATAAGTAATCTTGCAATAATTTGTTTGTTCTTGCCAGAACATCTTTAACTATTGAATTTGTCCTCAAGTTACCACCATTATTTAATTACCTGGAAAACTGGGGGAAAGGAAACTAGGATTTCTTTGTACATAAAGTATATTCAAGTCAATGTGCTTAGTCATGAGATCAGTGATTAAGAAACATCTCACTGAATTTTTTAAAACAAAAATCAGAGGGCTTATGAATAGTTCAGACTTCCTAAAAGGATTATGATCTAAATCCTCAGAATAACAACTGTGTTTTTAAATTTTTAATAAAAGGATGAATAATTGACATCTCGGGTATACATGGATGACGATCAGTACAACGTACTTAGTTTGATTCAAGGCAATGCCATCCTGCTAATTTAATTGGGCCAAAATTTGGGTATTTTGGCTGGGTTATAGAAGAAGCACATGTGGACCTGGGGTTTTATGCATCCCAAGACACACATTCCTCTCTCTCTCTGTCTCTCTGTCTCTCTGTCTCTCTGTCTCTCTCTCTCTCGGCAGTACTTGACCTCTACAAACTGCATGGACTAATCCACTCTCTCTGACAAAAAAGGATATTGATTTCTTGCTCCTACAAACCTCTGTGTTTACCAGGGCTGAATATTGGGTATGTGCATATGTGTAATTCCTAGCACTGTGCCAAAGCAGAATCGAAAACTATGGTTGCATCTGTATTGCATGAACAATTCAGGTTGACATCTCTTTAACTGCCAGGGCTAAATGCTATGGAATTCTGGAAATTATAGTTTTGTGAGATGTTTATCCTTCTCTGTCAGAGAGCTCTGGTGCCACAACAAACTACAATTACCAGGATTCCATAGTATTGAGCCATGGCAGGTAAAGTGGTGTCAACATGCAGATTGTATCTGCGGTGTAGATGCATTTTATGTATAAATTCTGGATTACATTGGGAGAGACAAGAGCAAATCGGTCTGAACCCCATATCTTGTCTGAATTAATGAACTTTGTTAACATGGTGATAATTTGTTGGAAAAAATGGTGGGTTGTAAGGATAGATCTCTTTAGGGCCAATAGGACTCCCTTTTGGAACCTTAGCAGTGATATAACTTTGTCAGAACTCTGCCATGAGGGCCTGCTCAATGTTAACTTGACTTGGCTGGGAATGAGCAACTATGGGGCTCAACAGGCCACCTTGAAAGGGCAAGCTGGAGCCCTGTTTTTGCTCCTGAGGGAGCCCACAGCAACCAACCCACGCAGGCTCCCTCCGCACCAAAAAGAACCCGCTAAAAGCAGGTTCTTCTTGATGCATGCAGTATTGCTATGAGTATGCCATTGTTGCACTGTCATGCATTGATGACGCAAGCGCGGTGCCATGACATGCAGATGCTGCACCGCCCTTGTGTCATCATGGCAGCCCCCGTGTTGATCGGAAGTCATCATGATGGTGCCACCGCCATACTCTAGGGTTCAGGAGTGTGCAGTTGCTCATTTCTACCGAACCCTAATTTTGACCCCAGTTTAATCCTTCTTCTGAAGTCTTAGCCCATTACTTTCCCCTCTGTGTGCAAATCTATTTACAGTTGGCCCTCCATAACCATAGATTCTGCTTCCACAGATTCAACCATCCATGGCTTGAAAATATTCAACAATAACAGCAGCAGTAGCAGCAGCAAAATTAAAAAGTAATCCTTGATTTTGCCATTTTATATAAGGGACACCATTTTACTATGCCATTGTATACAATGGGATTTGAACATCCAGGGGTTTGGTTTGCACGAGGGGTCCTAGAACAAAGCTACTAGGGGCACACTGTATATACAGAAATTATCCACATAAACACTTAGACATGTTCAGATCTCTGCTGCAGAGAGATATATTTGGAATAACACCACACTCATTGAAGAAATATTTTAAATTTATTGTTAGCTGGAAAGGATGTGTCAAAGGTAGATACCTATTGGATTTTCCACACCCTCCCTGTCCCAATGAATCCTTTAATAAACTAACAAATCCAGGGAGAAAAGCTGACATGGTTGTTCATATATTATACATTATCTCATAAAATGTCTGACCTTATTTCCACAGAAGCTAGCTCCAGACCCACATTATTGTTCCATCAGATCTCATAAGTTCAGACAGGATATAGCTAAATTCTATTTTCTGACATCCTATCCTTTTTCTCTAGTGCAAATCAAATCACAATGGCATGAATCCAAGTTTTAAATCTAGGTATGAAGGAAGTGTTTGTGGCTTTTTGGGAACTGGCAAAAATGGCATTACAGTCATACAGTCAGAACTTTAAACTGTTTTGGATTATAACTCCCAGAATCCCCAGACAGAATATCTACTAGCAGGATATATAGAACATGTTGGATGAAATCATTCCAAGGCTTGTTCACAGCATTCACTCTCCATATGTAGAATTGTAATTACTGTAACCTACATTACAAAAATAGCTTTTAGGATGCAAGAAACAAGATGGTTACTTGCTTTGCAGTTTTGGTTGATCCATGTTCATAGTCTGGATACAACTCCTCACTCATGGAAATTTTAGCAGTTTTCTTTCTGCTACGAGAAAGTTTTGTAAAATACACACTATTCAAAGATTATTTGCACAATTATTCCATACAAAATTCATACACGGCTGTTTTCCCAAAGAAAGCAGCATTTTCTGTGCAGAAAGTAATTTCCATATGTAGAAAATAATATGTCTGTCGGGAAATAATATTTCCTGTACAGAAAATGCTGTAATTAGTGTATGCAAAATTCAACTAGTTTTGTGCACAAAATACAAAAAAAATCTGCACAATTTCTGTGTATATTGCTCTTTTCTACACACACAAAATCCTGAAAATTCTGTGTAGAGTAAGTCCTCAACTATGAAGATTCATGTTAGGCTAGGTTTCTCCTTGTCAGGGCTTTTCAACACTAAAGAAACACTATCTTTGGACAATTTTAAAAACATTTTTGGAATATTTTTCTCTTTCTAGTTCATAGTAAACATAGTAGAAATTTTAACTAATAATCTTTGACCTTATTCTCAAATTATTTTTTTAAAAAATGTTGAAATGCATCTTGTTGCTTTCAAAGAATGTTTTAAACAACTTAAATATGAAATTCTGTTTGGGCAAAGAATCTTTATCTGAACAGGAGATGTTAATGACACTATTTCGCTGTTAAAAGAAAATAAGAGAGAATTAAAACACAGAGTGCAAATTGAGTCACACAAATGTTATAATTAATTTAAGATTAATTACTGGATATATATTTTATCTCTAGCTGTAGCAGAACAAAGAACATGAAAAGCTGTCAAGGGAAATGATAACTACCAAAATTCACTTTAATACATGATTTTTTTTAAAAAAAATGTTTGATAACTTTTCTTTTTTTAAAAAAAATCTCTGGCATAATTAAATCAAAAAACAAACATTTTTCAGTCCCACTGTTTACAGTGGTGCAGGATGTATTGTTCTTGTATGCATTCAAGTCATTCCTGATCTATGGAGAACTTAACATGAATCTGTCACAGAGTTTTAAAAGGTAAAGGTACTCCCTTGACGTGAATGTCTAGTTGTAACCAACCTTAGGGGGCAGTGTTCATCTCTGTTTCTAAGCTGAAGAGTCAGCATTGTCCAAGGACTGCTCTGGTGGTCATGTGGCCAGCATGACAGCACCAAACTGAGAAGTGGTACCTATCTATCTACTTGCATGTGCATGCTTTCAAACTGCTAGGTTGGCAGAAACTGGGATTAGTGACAGGCTCTCACCACATCCTACAGCACTTGGGCCTCGGACTGCCAACCTTCTGATCTTTTGATCATCAGAACTGGCATCTTAATCACTAAGCCACTGCATCCTCACAGTTTACTTAGCAGACTTTGTTCACAAGGAGTTGTCTTTCTCTGAAATTGAAAGAATGTGACTTGTCCAAGCTCACCCAGTGGGTTTCCATGGGTGAGTGGGGATTAGAACAGAGGTCTCCCAGTGTTCAACACTCAAACTACTATGGAGTTTATCACATGGGGGAGAAAGCATCATGCTCCCATTTTTGTGTGCAATAGCAACAAAAAAGTAACGGGAGATGATCACACCTAAACCAAAAATGATGCAGTTCCACTTTAATTACAGAAGAATAGCACTTTTAGTGTACATACCTGAAGCGTTATTGTTCCATTTTTGTAGTCTCTGTACCGGCACAGAAGAGATAGCCTGGTGTTTCAGGAAATAATATTGCCGAATAGCAAGCTGGGAATGAAACCGCAATTGCAGATTTGTGAAATTTCACAATTGTAGTGCTTTATAAGTGCACACTTGTGTCAATAACATTTAGATTGCGCTTTTGAGATGTTATTAACGATTTAAAATGTTAATACAATGTGACGGGAACATGACACTTTGGTAACTTGTGGGCAACGCGATCATCCCGATGTCATGTGATCATCTTCTTCGGAATTGCGCAATGGTAACAGAAAAAAAAAAAACAGGAGCATGACGCTTTCTCCCCCATGTGATAAACTCCTATGCCATGCTTGTTTGTGGAGGAAGTAAAGCATGTTGAATTGTTGCAGATTAAATCAGTTGTTTTTTTTAAAGGGTTTGATTTTGCTTGATCTTGGCCCTCATGTTTGCTTTACTTAATGCAGTCCACTACAATGGCTCTTTTCAAAGCATGTTTGTAGTGCCCTGTCACATTACATAGTTATAGTGCTGTTATTCCATTTTAACTGCAGTGGTTTTATCCTGCAGAATCTTGGGGTTTGTAGTTGTGTGTTTTTGTTGTTTTGTTGTTGTTGTTTTTTAGGCATTGCATTGGTTGAGAATCCTAAATTCCTCTCTCCAAATCTCTAGTCCCAGGCTTCTGTAGGATTAAGTCTTGACATTTCTAGTGGAGTCATAGCACTATAATTCTCTGTTGTGAAAGGGCCTGTGGTCTACTTTTGGGGCACTGAACTATACAGATACCAAAGATTCTGCTAATGAAATCAATTATTTCCTCATCGTGCCCTCCAAAACAACAACACATATGCACCAAGTGTACCACTGTGGGTTTTGGCATAAAACATCCTGAGAATAATAACCAAACTTTCAACTAGTTTTTCTCCTCTCTTCATAGTACATATTTTACTAACCTAACTGGCACAGACTCTGAAGAAAAAGTGTTACTGTTTTCTGCAATCATTAGACTACTCTGTAGTTTCAGCGTGGTTTCTTTAAAATGAATATACTGCTAGTGGAACATGTTGAACTGACTGCCCTAGGAATTGATATTGCCACTTCTTCAAAATAAAAAAGCTCCTTCATAAAAAAAATCCCCAATATCTTTGTCATGTACTGTTATATTACTGCCTGAGAACAGTTTTCTTTTCTACTGTCAATTGCAGTACCTATAGAGTTTTTACAAAACCTCCTCACCAGAACATAATATACAGACCTAGTGATACCAAGCATCCTTGACTGCTCAGAAAGAAAGAATTTATGCTTTTTAATGGCCACACAGGAGCATTTATTTGTAATAAATACAGCCTCAACTGATGGAAAGGTCAGTTTTCAAAAGAACATTTTTATATCTTGACTCTTCTATAGTACAATAGTTCTCTATATGGATAAGGAGGATTATTTGTGGCCTAAAAGTTTATTAAAGGATAGATAGAGGATTTTTTAAATATACTGATCTACATTAGGACAGCATTTATATTTTGATCCCAGTTTTGAATATTTTAATTTATGTTTTCAATTTGTCTTTTTAAAAAGAATAACTACAGTGTGGTGCACTGTCTGAATGCTGTTTTGAAGTCCAGGATGAAAAGAATAACTGTAACAGATGATACAAGCTTAATGCTAACTCTAAAACGTTAATCTAGCCAAGATATATGACTGACTGACTGATTTATAGCAGTGATTCCCAAACTTTGGTCCTCAAGTTATTTTGGACTTCAACTCCCAGATTCTCCAGCCATCTTGGCTAACAATTAGGAATTCTGGGAATAGAATGAAAAACATCTGGAATACCAAAGTTTGGGAATCAGTGATTTATAGCAATTTGGTCTTGCTCTTTAGATGAAAAGGCTTCCAGGTGACATGCTTGATTGAAACCTGACAAGCCAGCACCTGAACAGAGCAGGGCTCCTACTTCCAGTTAATACCAAAAGCACAGAAAATTGTTCTTTCTTGGGCCTGTTACAGACAGCCAAAATAAAGCTGCTTCGAGTCACATTGGAAGTATGGTGTTTCAATGATACGTGCATCCTAAGAGTCCAGAAGCCGCACTAAAGCCATGCTCCAGTCCTAAGGACTGGCGTGCAGTTTTCGTGCAGTTTCCAGACTCTTAGGAGTCTTAACAATTTTTCTTACACTTTTTTGTTTCTTTTGTCATTTTATCGTAGATTTAGGTTATCACCTTGTTTTGATTTGGAGATATTAAGCCTTCTCTTAATTTCTTTTGCCACAATAAACTACAATTCTTAGAATTCCACAGCATTGAGCTAAACTGAGGTGTGTTACAGACCGCCTAAAAGCGGCAGTCTGCCAGCGCTGCTGGTTGCTCCGCGAGGGAGCCACAGCAGTCAAACCATGCAGCTCCTGCGCGGAGCAAAAAAGAAGCCCCAAAATGGTGCTTCTTCCCACGGCGCGGTTATGATGCTGTGAGGTGCCAATGGTGCACTCGCGACATCATAAGCACCACACGATGTACGGATGCTATGCGCCCGGCACATAATAATGGCGGCACCTGTGTGTATAGGGCACCACCATTATTACGCCCCCGTCACGTGCTAGGGGGTGAGGCCGGTGTGGATGCTAGGACCCCAGCCAACTCCTAGCACGTGATGGGGGCGCCTCAAGAGCCCGTCTGTAACGGGCCTGAGTTAAGCATTGAGTTAAACTGGTGCCAAACTGGATTATTTCTGCAGTGCAGACACATCCTTAGAGAGCTTTATTGTGCCTCACAAAAATACAAACCCCAAATTTCATAGGAAGTAATCTGGGTAGTTATAGTGGAATATCAGTACCACAGTTGTTTAGTATGAATGAGTTCACACTTTTAAAGGACAAATATAGCTGTTATGGCTAAGCAGAGTTGCAGAGCACTATACTTCATCATACAACTGATTGCTTCCAAACAGATACAGATTAATTAATACCATAATAGAATGGAATTATCCACACTGAAGCTGGGAGACTCAGGACAAGTAAAAGAAAGTACACAGTACATATAGCCAAAATATGGAATTTGCTACCACAGTAAAAATAGCAAATGCCAACTAGTCTACAAGTTAAAAATATTCCTCATTCCAGTCAAATAGAACGTGATCTGGCCACAGGCAATTTGCAGGAATTTGGGTGTTTGCACACACCCCTCAAAAAACTTCTTAAACTCTGCATAAAAAGGCTTTGCTGTGTTTCCTGGAATATCCAGTGAAATCTGCAGAAATATGCATTATCACACACATCCATACATTTTGATTTGCATACATTTGGATGGCTGTGCATTTTTGGCAGAGGGAAGGGAAATAGATGTGAATTTGCACAGGAAACTGGAGACAATTAACAATCAATGTGAATAAGTAAAAATTCACACCAATTTGCACTGTACACTTATGTGTAGACTAGCCCTTGGATGGCTTTAAAATAGAGTGAAAAAATCAGAGAATGCTATGAGTGCCTTCTGGTCATAATGTTGATAGGTTATCTCCAGTTACAGAAGCATTTGTATATCAGTTGCTGGGAAGAATAAGGGGATGCATACTGTTGAACTCATGTCCTGTTAGAGGGCATCCTATAAGCTTCTGGATGGCCACTGTGGTAATGGATTAGTGTTTTAGATAGGATTTTGGTTTGAGCCATTACATCCCATTTTATATTCTTAATATTCCCCAGTGACTTACTGAGATGAACTTTCTTCACGCCACTGCTTTGTTTGATGCCCAAGATATAAAGTTGATCTGAAAAAAATGGGGCAGGGATTACTCAAAAAGGTAAGCCATCTAGTAGTCAGTACATGAAGTCTAGCAGTTTCAGAACCACACTTTTACTACTCCCTGCTCTCCCCAGTTTGTGTTCAGTCTACTGGTGTGGGAGATTCTGTGAGCTATAGTCTAGAAAAGTAACTTTTCAAACTTGTAATCATGATCATGTTCTGACATTTCCCCATCTCAAAGCTGATTTCTCCCCCACCTTTAATTTCAGCCAGCCCTTATTTATTTTACGAGGAGGTTGTGAAAGGTTCTGACTGACTCAGGTGGGATACAGACCGCCCCTTTGGGGCGGCCAGCAACCACCCCTTTCCCTGCCGGATCAAGGCCTGAGCAGCCACAGCGGCAGCTCCGGAAGCCCTGATCCACTGCTTTTCCAGGCCTCGGGGAAGTGGCAAAATGCCGCTTCCCCCAGCCTGAAAAGGGGTGTCCTTGGGGCTTCATGCCCCAGGACACCCCAGGGAGCCACTGCCAGGAGAGAAAGGGGCCACTCAGCCCCTTTCCCCCTGGCTTTGTCCCTGCAGCCATTTGGTGGCTGCAGGAACGAGGCGCTCCCCAGGAAGGAGCTTCATTTTGGAGCTCCTTCCGGTGCCGCAAATAGGGCATCCTATGCACCCTGTAGTGTCATGAGCATGTCATGGCCGCACCACACCATTTGGATGCGGCACGACCATCATGTCAAAATGGCGGCGCCCATCTGTGCAGCAGACGAAAACACAGGCACAAAAAAAACCCACCCCAAAACAAAACAAAACAAAACAAAAACCAATGGAGCTATGCTACTCATTACTTTTCCCGTATTTCACACCCTGGCTGTGACATCTATGTGCTGAGGCTAGATGTCTTCATAGTTGTCATACTCATACCTCTCCAGGGATAGGTCCAAATAGATAAGAACTCTATGTGAACACAGTTCAAACTTACCTGGAAGCCAACCTAAGCAAAAGCCTAAATGTGAGTTCACCTATGTATTCATACACTTTGCTCACTGTATGAAAAACAGGTTTGGAGTCTGGAAGGGCCAGGGTCAGCAGAGAACCCTGTTGGCTTTTTGTACCAATTTGACCCTTTCATATGACTGAGTTGTGAAGAAGGAATAAGCACATGTAGGGAGAAGGGTGAGGCCAGATTAGGAGTATGTAACCCACCTTTCCCCCCTTCCACAATGCCTCTTACAGAGTCTTTCCTTTATTTGAATGATGAGCTTCTCCTGGGATGAATTTGTATTGTTTTTTAAAGTACAATACAGTGGTGTACAGTACAAGAACACCCTCTCCCAATGGCAGTTGAGCATTTAAAAATATCATGTGCTGCCTTAGCTAGAGCAGCTGTCAAAGCCTTATCTCCCTACCTATTCTATGTTGCTAACCACCACAAGCTTAAAAGGCCTTTCCAAAATGTAATCAGAGTAAATAAACAAAACCTTTCAGTTTAACATACTATGTGAAGGACTTTCCATGCTCACTTAAGCTTCAAAATGCCAAGAGACATAGTGTGGTTTGTTATGCTCCAGTTAATTCTAGTTTCTTTACTATTGTGGAGCTATATGGATGTCAATAAGAGAGCAATGGATTTATATCTCAACTTTGTCTGTTCATGAGAATAGAAACATAGGTCCAAAACCTGCTGCAGAAATAATCTGGTTTGAGACTGCTTTAACTGCCCTGGCCCTTGTGCTAGGAAATTTTAGGAACTGTAGTTTATTGCGGCACCAGAGCTCTCTGAAAGAGAATCCTGGGAATTGTGGTTTATTGTGGCACCACAGCTCTCTGACAGAGAAGGCTAAATGTCTCACAAAACTGTTCACAGAATTCCCTAGCACTGAGCTAGGGCAGTTAAAGCAGTCTCAAACTGGATGGATTATTTCTGCAGTGTTTGGGGGCCATAGAGTCTATTCAGTATAAGAACACTGCAGGAACCATGCTGGACCAGACTAAAAGCTTGTCTTGTCTCATACTCTGTTTGCACAGATGCCTATGGGAAGTCCACATATAGGACATGAATACAATAGCACCTTCCTGTTTATGCTATTCAGCAAAGGATATAAAAGCTACATTTCCTCTTGGTCTGGGGGGAGGGGTGACGTATAGCCTCCTCAACCAGTAGGAAACCATAGCCCTGTGCTCCATGAATTTTTCTTGTTTTAAAGCTGTCCATCACTACATCTTACAACTATGAATTCAACTGGTTTAATTGCAAACCAAGTAGTCTTTTTATATATACTAAATTATACACTATTCAGCCTCAGTACATGATCCAAGGCTCTATAGTATGAAAAGAAAGGGGGAAACTTTCCCTCTATCCACACATCTTAGAGAACTGTGTATATTTCTACCATGTCTTGCCTTTCTTCTAAGCTAAATATCTATCTGATAACTACCATAGAATGATAGGCTGGTTAGATAACTAAAATGATGTGTATTTAGCTATCTAAAAAATAAGAGTCTGAGCTACATAGGTATTGGTCTAATTCAGCAGAGCACTTTTAAAATCCTTACATTTCTATTCTAGCCTTTCTATTTTGCATGCCAGAATACTTATATTTGCTAGAAGTCACCTCATTTTGCTCATTGCTAAAAATAAAATTTCTTCAGTTGAGTATTTTTAACAGTATGGAGTGAATTTAGAGAGAGAAAACTGTACACATGCTGAAAGTAAACATTTGTTTTAACATTTTATTTTCTTAGAGGAAAAGCTCTACTGAATAGGAAGTATTTTAATGAAACCAGGATATTGCAAAACTGGGCTTACCCAGATTTTTGCATAGGTGAAACCATCTATACAGGCTCTGCAAAAGTAGTTTCTGGAGGTTTGTGGGGCAAAAAAAGATTATTTTTTTCCCAATTGTTTCACCACTAGCTTCTTTAAAACTAGAGGAAGGAAATATAAAGAGCTCATTCTACATCTATAAAATATTATGCCTTCATTGGTTTGTAAAAGGCATTCACACAATCATCTTTTCTCAGGGAAAAATCAGGAGCTTCTCTGCTTTCCCTCTTAACCTGGAATGACAAGTTCTCATAGCCAGGGAAATTATTAAAAGTAATTTTAGCATCAGAAACAGCAGCTAATTTCTCACTTTCCACCTCAGCATCTCTTGATGGATGCCATTCAAAAGCATATCAGTGTTTGGATTGGATTCAGTCTACATTTCATGTTTTCATTTGAATTTAGGTCTGTCACAACTGATAAAGAGTGATAAATTTGACATTACTACGTATAAAGATCATTAAATGTCAGCTCAGGCACTAGCAGCAAAATGGCTGGCAGAAAGTCAATGATGCAAGAACTGTATAGAGTGTGAGGAGCAGAGATGGATCTAGGGCAGCAGGGAGTCATGCAAACTGTGAGCAATCAATCAATCATTTTGTACTGAGGAAGAATAAAGCCAGACTTAAAGGCAGTTGCTGTGTGTAGGAGGTACAGAGGAAAACATCTTATTTGTAAAGCCCTTTTGATTTATGTCTGCATGCATCTTGCAACTATGATCAGAAATAATAGGCCAGTAAAATTACACATTGTGTGTGCCAGCCAATTTATTTTTATGAAATCTTCTTCTGAGGCAAAAATAAACCACCTTACTAACACAAAAGATGCAAGCTTGAAACGGTTCACTCTGAACAATGTCGCCTTTAGAGCTGGAGATTTATGCAGTATGATGAAGGTGTAACTAGAAAGAAAAGCATTTAAAATTTTTCAGTGACTGTTATACTACTTGGCATTCAGGATGATGTGCATTCAGAATGAATACCATTCCATTTCACCTTCTATTTTCCCAATTCGTATGATCCAGTTTTAAGTGATGCCAAATATAGCCCTATGTTTAAACTCTACAGCGGTGTTCCCTGTTAAAATGTATCTTTAAAACTGTTTAAAAAGTTACCAGCTACAATGGTTAAACACAATGGTATAGACTGGCATATTTCCTGTTATATAATGTAATAACCTAATCTTCCCTTATATGGAGAAAGAGATAAAAATTGTAAGAACGTGTTGACCTTCCCTAATGGCATTTGACTAAAACTAAATAAAATGCAGACATTCTTACAATGGTTACTCAGTTATTGTACTATTTTACTTAATGAGAAGTTAAGATCTACTCATAGAAATAATTTCCAAAGTATTATGTATGGTAGTCTGTTGTAGAACACGGATTTTTAAAATATATAGTAATTTGTTTTTGCTACTCTTTAGCATTCAACAGCTAAGTAACTGGTGTTATATACCGCGAAGTGCAAAAATTAATGTGTTGCATTACTCGTTCCATTACTATTATTTCTTTACATGCCTTTTTAAAAACAAAAATCTTAGATCCATAGCAAAAAGAACAAAGCCTAAGAAACATCTGCCAAAATGCCTCTACATATAATCATAATGTAACATAACTAGAATATCTTGCTCATTATACCAGTAAAGTAATTCCATTTACTACTCATTACTTCTTCCTTTCCAAAAATAAAACTTTATACTTCTAAGGACAAGTGTACACTTAGGGGAAATGTCTGGACTACCTGTCTTTTCTATTCTACACCAGCTCTTGAGCTGCCCTGCACATAGCTTATACATGGTAGTTATTTACAGTGCAGATGTTGCTGTGGTCCACTGTCATTTCCTGTCACTGCTGCCTTTTCAGCAGCTCCAGGACAGATTACTGCTGGCCACCATTTACCTTCCCTATCCAGAACAACATTAAAATAATAATAAAGAAATTTCTGCTTATGAGGTGCCCAGAGCCTCATTGCACTGCCAGGAATGATGTGGAGGAAGGAAAACATAGTTCTGGGTAGTTTTTCTCTCCTGTGCACCACTCGTGATGGTGTGCGTTTGACTAAGACTCAGGAAACTTTCATGCAGTTTACACAAAGATGAATTTTCTTACAGTAGCCATCAGTCTTAGTTTATCATGGCTGCCTGGTATTAAGAGCAGTATACTGGTTTTACTGATTGGAGAAAAAGCTCCCCAGGCACTAACCCTCTGCAGGAGCTTGCAAGTTGAAGCTTTTAAAAATGGATAATTAACCAGTTACTCCAAGTGAGAATGAGGTAGCTGGACAAGTTGCTTTTGCAACAAAAAGAATTATTTCTTTATTGAAAAGACTGAAAAGAATCCAGAAGAACAGTCTATGCCCAATGCAATCTGTTTCACAAAATAAAAGTGCGGGGGGGGGGGGGGGCTAAGCATGGAATCTTCTCCTAACTGGACTAAGGGGGCTAGAGCTAAACTTAAGGGTATACAAACCCTTCTCCTAACAAATCTAAAGGGACTAAGGGGACTAAGGCTAAGGGATGGGACTACAGACTGAAATACACAAATTGATTTCCTCACCCACCAACATGAAGAAGATATCTTGAGCAGCAGAAGTCAGGTCTCACAGAGAGCAGCAGGACTAAGTGGGAGGCTCTCTCTGTCTCTAGCCCAAAACAGACCGGCCCAAATATGCTACTTCCAGTTGCTTGAGGAGCATGGCGTGCAGATGATGCATGCCTTCAACATAGTCAGAAGCCACTCTGATGCTGCCTAAGGCAGCCCGAGGCCATTGGCAAAAGGAGCAGCAAAAAGCTGCTCCTTGCCAAGAGCCCATTTGTAACATTGGAACCTACAAACTCCAGTGGTCCCTTTGCCTAGATGGTCTTACTGTTTCCAGCTTATCACCTTTTGTTACAGTTATTCTTATAATAATAAATAATAATAATAAAATTTATTTATATACCGCTATTCCAAATTCCAAAGACCTTTAGTTTCTTCCTGAAAAGATCAAGGGAGGTGACGGAGCGGAGCTCGTCAGGAAGGGAGTTCCAGATCTGCAGGGCCAAGATGGGAAATGCCCTTTGTGAAGATGAGGTATATTTCGTCTTGGGAACCCTCAACAATTGCTTCCCAGTCAATCTGAGAGTGTGGGGCAGATTATATGGGGAGAGGCGGTCCTCCAAGTACCCTGGGCCCAAGCCATTTAGGGCTTTATAGGTAATAACCAACACCTTGTATTGTGCCCAGAAGTGAATAGGTAGCCAATGTAGGTCTTGCAAAATAGGTGTTATATGGCTAGTCCTGGAACAACCAGTGACCAACCTTGCTGCCATATTCTGTACTAATTGAAGCTTCTGGGTATGGTACAAGGGTTGCCCCATGTAGAGCGTGTTACAGAAATCCAACCGAGAGGTTACCAGAGCATGTATAACCGTTTCAAGGTCCCTCCGGTCCAGGTAGGGTTGCAGCTGGCATATCAGCCGAAGCTGGTAACAGGTGCTCTTGACTATTGCATCCACCTGAGATGTCAGGTGAAGCAACGAGTCCAGAAGCACCCCCAGACTGCGAACAGAGTCCTTCAAGGGGACTCTGCTACCAGGCAGTCATTATGTATGTTAGTAGTCCACTATTTATCCTGTCTATTTATATTCTGAACAGTTTAATAACGTTTTTCTGTTTATCTTTACTGCTTCTTAAAATTTAGACCACTATAGACTCATCCATCTGTTGAAAGGTTATTGGTCAGTGTGTTTTTATTAAAAAGTACATAATACAATCAAGGGTAGGTTGGAGCAGTAAATAGTAGTTTGGGCAGCCACGGAAAGAAAAGCCTGTGGAAATGAGCAGCAAGAAAGAATAGGAAGAAGGGTGACTGGAATCACTGAAAGCAGATGCCGTAAGACCTCATACAGAGAGGAGACCTGCAAAAGTGATTTTTCAAGAAAGCTGCAGGCCAGAATGACAATGGAAGGCAGTTGGCTTTAGGATGCAAGTCAACTTCAGAGAAAGCAACTGCTGTGCTGTGTCCTTGTGATCAAGGCCTTGACCCAAAGGAAAACTTTAGGGAGAGCTGAAGTAGTCCTGCAGTTAAAGATCATTCATCTTAAGAAACTGGAGGTTGCTGGTGCAGAGAACTGAGAGACTGAGTTTAACCCTCTATACTTCCAGTTTCCTGACCAAACCTCACAGAAAGATATGAAGAAAAAAAAATCTCACTATTTATGGCATATGGTCAGGAGAGCAAGAGGATTTCCTAGTCCTCAGTGGAATATCAAAGTAGTTTAGGTCTGCTGCCTGTTTATTAATCCCCTGATCCAGGACTCCAAACTGTTTCCTGAAACAGACAGTCATGAAAGAGCAGCCCGAATTTGCTCGAGCCAGAAGCAGGTCAGAACCCCACTGTCCACATGGCCCACTCCCAAGGCAGGCTGTGGATGCAGGAGCCAACCAGTGCCACCATGCCACCAGAAGTCAGACTATCCCAGCTCCTTTTTCCTCTGGTCCTAAGGACTGGAGTGTGGCTTTGGCATGCCTTCCAGACACTGGTGGCATGCATCATTTAATCAGCATGCCTCCAAAGCATTCAGAATCTGCTTCATTCAGCACATCTGTTTCACCCCCTAGTATTTAGGCAAGTTAGATGTGAAGGACCTCTCTGAGGTGGGAACTTTCTGTACCTAAAGTGTTAGTAGGCTTTAGCTTCATGAGACCCTAAGGAATTTACCATATGGAGCTAAAAAGCAGAATTTTAACAAGATAAAAGCATATTTGGCCCATACTTATCAGGAGATTGGGAGAGAGAAGTATCTGTCCTACTACCACCCTATTACTATAGTGCACCTTTTCAGTCATGGACAAAACCTGTTTTGCTATTATAGCACTGCTATGGTAGTGAGAAAAGCCTCTTCAGTTCAATCTTGGCATTACAATAGTCATGTAACAGAAGAGGGACTAATTCTCCTCCCCCCCCCTCCCCCCGGCTCCCTTGCTATTCCAGAGCAAACTAGTTCCATTATTTATTTATTTTTACTTTTTACATTTTTTTTATCTTTGCTGTTTCTGTGTCCTTACAGCAAAACAGTAAAATAAAAAACAATAATTGTTTTTGATGTAATTACACAATCATAGCAAAATCGAAAAGAAATAAGCCAACAAGAACAGAAATAGCCCGCTTTGGAATAGTAAGTGGTAGGGGGAGAGAGGAGCAGTATTAGGCACTTCATGGCACTAAGTGATGTAAAGCTGGAATTGAAGTGAAAGTTTATCACAGCTGGAGTGGGTGGGTTTTCAAGCTGTGCAGTTATGCAAAATAATTATTGACCCTAATCTTTAACTTTTAGTGAAAATGAAATCAAAGTACATGCAACTCACAACATATTATTCCAGTGGTTATTTCATCTCCATTTTCTTCTTCTCATTTTTTTAAACATTAGTCTGTAAATTAAATTTCTCTATCAAAGGCCCACCTTATTATTACCATGTACACTGATGGTGCAAAAATTAATAATGGCAACACACTTTGGAAAAGGGACAAAGAGTCCTAAGATATCCATAGCTTGAATAGTTAGGAGTAAACTTTACCTAAGGCTCTCCTGGAAAATTATGTTTTCCGTCATTAATAACATAACAATATCTAGTTTTAATTGAGAATGACAGAATGTAAAAACCAGACCAAGGAAGACTATGTACCACTCCACCCACCAAAAAAAGAACAGGGCCTAGAAGATAATGCAAACTGAGTGAAAGACTGTGGAAATTTTCATTTTAAAAATAAATTTAAAATACTAATCACATTCTCTTATTTTCACTTTATTTAAACCAAAATGGTATCTTTTTTTCCAGTTTAGCCATCTGAGAGTTTCAAAGAAAACATGCCCTTCCCAGCATGCATAAACTGTGAATATATTAGGAAAATAAAGGTTTTGATGCCAATTATCATTAAAAACCTTATTTTCAAATGCACTTCACAGTTTATTCATGCTGGGAATTGCGTCTTATCTTTGAAACTTTCAGGCTGATGGGTGCAATTTTATTTTAATTGTTTTGAACACCATGTGTGAGAGAACATGATGGAAGGCAAATTGCTTGCACAAAAAATGTAATGTGAAAGGGAGGAAAAGGTTGCAGCATATCTCAAGAGCAACATGTCCTCTTTGCCAGTGCATTATGTCACATTATACAACATTATGCTGAAGCTTCAGAACAAATCCTCTGTGTGGAAGGATTACATTTGGAATTTTCTAAGTAAAGGGGGAAATGTTGAATAAGGGGGACATGAGAGAGAAGTATAAAATTATGCAGTTTGGAAAACTATTAGAACCTTGATTCAACCAGTGAGGCTGGACAGAAAGAGATTCAGTATAGATACATCAATGTACTATTTCACACAAGGTACAGATGATGGGCTTTGTTATCACAAGATGCAAGAATGACCTTTAGCTTTAAAAAAGAAGTGAGAAAGATCCATACAGGACAAGGCTCCCAATGCCTATTAGTAATGCGGGCTATATATTGCCTCCTACATCAGAGGCATCAGTAAGTTGAAAACATGACCAGGAAGGAGATGATATATGGTGGTGGGTTTCTTATACACAGCTAGTTATGCGAATAGAATGTTGGAATAAATGGGCCTTTTAAGGGGGAAAGTTACAAGCATAGTGCTGGAGATGTCTATGTTGCAGCAGTAACTGTTAGTGGCAATGTCAATGGGGCAGTGAATCTGCTCCACGTTTTAGTCCAAATTTAAAAGAGCTGTTCTGGGTATTAAACTTATTCTGAGGATAAAGTTCAGATTCTTAGATATATCATTTAAGTTCAAATGGAAACTTGGAGCAGATTTACACCTCACTGGCATGGGGCCACCAACCACCCCTGCTGAGTTGTTGGCCATAAGGGCTAAAAATACATTTTTGTGGGGTTTCCAGGCTATGTGGCCATGTTCTAGAAGAGTTTCTTCCTGACATTTCACCAGCATCTGTGGCTGGCATCTTCAGACATCTTCTCTGAAGATGTCAGCCACAGATGCTGGCAAAACGTCATGAAGAAATCCTTTCTAGAACAGAAACCCACAAAAGGTATGGATGCTGGCCATGAAGGCCTTTGACTCCACATTGCTAAAAATAGAGTTTGTGTATATAGAAGTCTTATGCTTCTTATATTATGCTGGGTCACACAAACAATGTTTAAAGAACACACATTATGTAATGATCACATCTCTTGTGTTTTATGATTTCTAGGACATCTAAGGCAAACTTGTAGATTCAATTGATTTTGAGCAATTGAGCAAAGCATTCTCTGCCTTTAACTCACATGGTGACCAAAAGAGATAACATGTGACAGAAACAACATTGAGATGGATAGAAACAAAGAATTATGTTTTGATATGATGTAGCTTTTTCCCCCTAGAGAGATGCAGAATCCACTTGACACTGTGACCCAAGAAGAGGAACGTACATCATGTCACAACATGTCCCTCTGTATATGACAATTTCTAACATTTTGTGGAACAGTGACATACAGCAGCAGTTCACTGGATCTCTTCAAAGTTAATGACATGTCTTATGTGCTATTGTTGCAATACTTAGCAATTTGACCAGCCTTATACAACACATATCTAATAAGATTATTCAAAATATGCACCTTGTTCCCCCATTATTGTTCCATGGCTCAAAAATCTGTCTTGCAAGCAAAAGCAAGGATATATCCAAATGGCGTCAGAGTATGAGAAATAAAAATCCAGATAGCAGGGGGCCAGAACAAAAAAGGATACATGGAAGGTTTTGGAAGCATTTCCAACTAAGATATAATTCTGAGAACTGGCTGCACCTTTTCTTCCTGGTCTCCCAACAGCAAGACTTTGGATTCCTCCTTATGAGTAGGGGACAGGTGTGGGACTTTTCCTGCTGGAAGATGGACAAGGCAACTTTTCTTATGAGGCTGCATCCACACTGCAGAAGTAAATCAGTTTGACGCCACTTTAACTGTCATGGTTCAATGCTATGGAATTCTGCGTAGTTCCCACAATAGTTGTAGTTCAATAATTCCCAGAATTCCATAACAGTGAGCCATGGCAGTTAAAGCAGTGTCAAACCAGATTATTTCTGCAGTGCAGATGCAGCCTGAGTTTCAATAGGCTGCTGGCTAACTTGAAAGCTGGGATGATCTTGGTGGCTGTAGCTGGGAAAACCACACCAATTCTTCTCAAACCATGACCTTAAGAAATGGGATATTTCCCTTCACAATGTCTTTTCAAGGAGTTGGATGTGTCAGATGGCTTATGTTATTCCCCATGAGGTCCAAGCAATAAGGTTCTCCTCTTCCTCCAAAGTAGCATCTAGTTCTAGCCTGCTTTTACAGGGAAGTTGGAGGAACTGGACAGCATCACTTCCTAATGGTTTTTTTTTTAAAAAAAAATCTCTATAAAGCTAATTCTGGAGTTTATAAGACTGCACTAGACATGCTTAATCAAGATTAATCTTAGTCACTGCTTCTACTAAAAAAAAGTTTCCACTTGAATTCAAAAATAGAAATCCCCTCGAGGTAATTTAACATTGCATTATAATTGCATCAATTTCTACAGATGTTTCAGAGTCAAGTTAATATGTGACAATCACAATGTGCTCTCAAGATCATCACAAAAGTGGCAGTGTCATTTCAAAAATATATATTTTAATTACATGTTACCATTCCTCATTCTTTCTTTTCTCACATAACCACAGATGGGATACTTCAAAATAGAGCTTTTTTATTTGCAATAATAGTGACATTTCCCTCTCTTTCTGCAAAGGTTTGATTATGCTCGTGCCAAAAGACTGCAGCTCACATTGGCATCAGCTGTAATGAACTTAGAGATATCCAAGCAATCTGATATAAGTTAGTGTTTCTGATTCTAAAGATATAATTTATCCAAATACCTGTGGTCAACATGAATCTATATATTATCACTGATAATAACTGTACACCACTAGAATCAATGTGGAGTGGCTTATGCTTTGACTCTAATATGTATGCTTACAGTAAGATATTTAGCTTTCTTATTTTAGCATGTTGATATGTTGTTCTTCTGATGGTTCTGTGTGGTTTAATTTTCCATTGATGGTATGTTTTATGACTTTTCAAATAAATTTACCAATAAATAATAATAAATCCAGCACCTTGGCCTCTTGATTATTACTGCTAAAAGTTGCTGCTTAAAGCTTTGAAACTACTGGAAACAGAATATATAGCGCTTTGCCCTGGTTCAAGGACATCTAGAAAGGTCTGAGTTCTTCTCCACACTCAGGATGAGCTGTACTGAATGGAGATGGTGACATCACTTCTTCTTCTTCTTCTTCTTCTTATTATTATTATTATTATTATTATTATTATTATTATTATTAACCTTTATTTATAAAGCGCTGTAAATTTACACAGCTGTACATACAATCTTTTTAATTAGATGGTTCCCTGCCCTCAGGCTTACAATCTAAAAAGACATGACACAAAAGGAGAAGGGGGTGGTGGTGGAGAAGGGGTTCAGGTCCAGCAGTCTTCATTACCTCCGAGGCCTGGACCAAGGCAGATGGACTGGAGGGAGGGCTTGGCTTCTTGGAGCTAGCCTGCCTCTCTCCCCCTCAAGATGGTGGATGAAGGCAGGGCTTGTCTATCAGGTTTTTAAATTTACTTACTTGTTGGGATTCACTGCTCTGAATGGTAGCCTAATTGGGTGCTCTGCCTGATAAATAAGTAGTGTACCTGTGTTTTATGCACTGAAAACTGTGTCAGAAAAGCCCCTCACACACCCTGGAAGAAGTAATGGGGTGCACACCCATGGCACACATGTGCTGCTGTGCCATTGAGCACCACGGGCGCGAGCCCCATTACTTCTAATGGGGCTCCAGCATATGTGGGTTTTCCCTTATTTGGAGGGATCTGGAATGGATCCCCGCATAAGGGGAGGGCCCACTGTAACACTAAATTGTATATAGAATATATAAAAGGGAAAGTAAGATTACAGTTGAAGGAAAACTCTGGCTGGAATAAATATAATTAAACTGTATATTTTTCAATGACTCTTATAGTCTTTTGCATGATTTAAAAAGAAAAACAAAAAACAAAAACTTGTGCTATCCCATTCCCTATACGATCACTTCTCCTATACAATCTTCCCTGAACACTCAGGTCCTCGAGACATGTTTGCTCCAGTCAATCAGAACAAGACTGGCAACAGTTTCCCACAGGAACTGTGGAATGACCTGCCAGAAGAGATACAATAGTTTAAAATGCTGACTACATTTAAAACAACATTAAAAACATATTTTCCAGCAGGCCTATCCAGTTAAAGTCATGATATTATAATCTGTATATGAACTCTTATGAGTGCATCTTAATGATTTTATAGTATTTTATTTTAACTGTGGGTTTATGTGTTTTTAATTGTGTTTTGTCTTTTAACATGCTGTACCTGGCCTTGAGGATAGGCAGGAAATAAATAAAATTTATCACCACCACCACCATCATCCCCACACATTTTTTTTTAAATATATGTATTACATATAGTAATTTCTAACAATTATACTGCTGGGAGCATGAAATTCCATCCTTGGGCAAATCACACTTTCTCAGCTTAAGAGAAAGATAAAAGTTCTCTAAAAATATCTTGCCAAGAAAACTATGTGATAGGCTCACCATACATCAGAGCATACTTGAAAATGCAACAGCAAAGCATCAGGTTTCCTGTCTGTTTCGGATGAGTACAAGATTGTGCTCTTGCAGTTATTTTTTTTGACACATTGTGATCATAACAGGCACAGCAATTCTCTATTTCCAGAACCCTCTCAATTGTTTCTATATGCCTAATTGGATTAAGACTACCTGGGCATAAAGTCTGTTGATTTGATGGCTGCTTTGTAGCCATTCCTCCCTACCCTGAAGACCCCAGCAACTTCATCTAAACCTGAACATTGAATGCTTGGTGTCTTGGTGTCGTTTACAGTAACTGCCTATTGTCCTTCCATCCTCTATTGTAGTCTCCATCACTCCTTCCCTCGTGATTCCATGTCTGGAATTGTTGCTTCTTTCATTCATTATATTTCTTCTCTTGGTACTTCAAGTTGTTTGTCCCAAATGAAACTCAATTATCATTGCTGTATATCTTAAGTACCATGCATGTAGATGATAGCATGATGTTGTGGTGTGTGTGTGCATATGTATTGCCAAGAAACTTAATGGGACACATAACTATGATGTAGTAGCTATGTTCCAGTTCCTGATCTGACCCCTTGAAACCTATTTTAAAAGCAAGGTAGCTTTATTGAGCAAAGGTGTTCTGCAGTGCTGGTGAGCAGGATATGGAAGGATGATGTCTCCAGCTCCCTCCCATCAGGAAGTCATGGTACGATGAGCAGAAGCAGGGATCCCTGTGGCATGTCATTACAATTCTTTTCACACTGCAACCTATTGGTTTGAAGAGGCTGGACATGTCATCCTTCAGTACCTTGCTCACCAGCACTGCACCATAGAACTCCTTAACTCAGCATGGCTACCTGGGTTTTAAAGTGGGTTTCACGGGCATTTCCAGTTGTGGGAATGGTGCCATAATCATAAATGTGAATATGAAACAATTGCAGGGTCATAGGTTTATCTTACAACATCACAACTGCCTAACAGGATAGGAAATTGAGTTTTTACTTGACAAATTATAGTGTTTATTTCTAATTTTATATGCATTTTATTTATTTATTGCTGCCTTAAATACTATATTGAGAGGTATGCTGGGTACCTGGGAAAATAGGATACATATTCAGTAAATATAAACAATAACAACAGCACTTCTAAAAGTCTTGTATAATTCAGAGGTTGGCTAAATTACCTTCACTGAAAAAGGAAAACTCTGGCTCTGAGCATAGCCTTTCTAAACCATATCTTCCTTGTGTAGCATCTAAAACCAGCTACTGTAAAGCAGTGAATAAATGTGCCTAATGGATTACTAGTCTAACTTTAGCTGTTAGTCTTCCTCACATTTTTTGACCCTAGTAAATTTTATTCTGTACCGGTGCCCTAATGGCACAGCCTAATGGCTGATGGCATACAGTAAAAGCAGACAGAAGGACATGCCTGGGATGTGTGAGTGTGTGTATGGGGGGAGGAGGAGGATAGAATAATATGAAAAATCCTGTTGATGATGCCAGGTTTAATTTTACTGGGGACTGATCTGAAACTCATGCCAAAGATGTAAGTAACCAAACTGAAGTGATCAAGAGTGCATCAAGGCAAGTATTCCGCTACAAAATCACTTTTTAAGGTATGAAACCTTTTTCTGGTATTCTGTAAATTAAATCAAGACATTGCATAATGACAGTTGGCTTAAGACCATATCTGGAGGACTTGATGATAGCAAAGCAAATCTTTTTTCTTTTGGTTTTTTGAATGTTTCCCTTTAACACTCACAGGCTATGATAAAATTGACATCTTTGGAGGCAATGAATATTCCATTAGCTGATTGGTTTTGGGACTAGAGACATACAGCCTAGGGACATCAGTGAATATGACTGGTTTATTAACACACCTTGAGCTAGAAATATATTAAGTGTTCTAGAAAAAAAGCTCAGTTTCAGACAATGACCAAATTACTTCATCTTCAACCTATTCGCATATGCAGGGATTTTACAACATGAAGCCTCACGTTCATAAGAAACAGTATTATAGAGATAAGTTTTTTTTAAAAAAAACTTTCCCAATGACAGATTCTGCTGCATATCCAGTTAAAAGTTATCTTCATTTCCTGATAGAGATGGAGCAGAATTTTAAATTTCAAATATTCACTATGTCTGTGCAGGAGGGGAAATGAGCATTTCAACTTTCTGTTATTGAAGTGTTTGCAGGACTTGGTGTGCAACTTTCCATTTATTTAGAAAGGAGATGCATGCTTTTTAAGTGCAGGTGAATAAAATCCAGATCTCATATCGACAACACTCAGAGTTTGAGGCAAGCATAAAGGGACTGTGCCTGGAAGGAAGTACCTTGAGGACTCCAGTTCCAGCTTCATTTCATGGAAAGAATGCAATCTGTAATTGGAGAAGGAATGGAGATAGCGTGGAAAGCCCTGATATTAAATGAAGTAGAGAAATATGGCCAAATTATAATTTTTTCTGGTCAATACTGTTCTTTGACAAAAAGTTATCCTTAGCCCAATTTGTAAACATAAACTTTCCCTAGGTCTGAAGGTGGTTGTTTTCTCTAAATTTTCTCTTTTATTAGTATGTGTCTCCTTTTGCCATCTTACTTATGTATTTAAAGGAAATGTATATCCCATTCCTCTACGGATAGTTTTCAAACAAGACTACTAGCAAACAAAACAATAACATTTTTTTTAAAAAGCAGAGACAAATATATGGAAGTATTTTATGGATGGAAAAAGTGAGTGGCAGAACTGACCCTAACTTTAATGAAAATGAAGCTGTCATTTCAAGCAGCAGATGCTGGGGGATAGCATCAGTATGTTAGAAGAGAGAGCTGTTTATGTGCCAAACAGATTGCCCTGTGTACTCCAACTATGTGGCAAAAACTGTTGACTTTTTGACTGTACTGAAGAAAGCTTTATCACTCCAGTTGACTCTCCTATATGAACTGTGGGAGGGGTACCAATGTCTTCTTTGGCAACTGCTCACTTCCTGTAGTGGGACAATGATTCCTCTGTGGGTATCAGTCTGAAGCTATGCAAGGTGCTAAACCATACCAATAGATAAGATGTGGATGATGAACATCTCACTGACATGGGAGCCACCACCTGGCATTTCATTGCTTCACTTCACATAGCAATATGTTTTAGGCTGATCCTACTGGGCAAGTTGTTTATCTTTATGCCAACCAATGTAGAGCCTCAGTCTTTCTGGACTCTCTTTTGATTTCAGTCTGATATATTACACACTATAGGAGGAGAGATGTTCTCCCACATCAATACACAGTAAAGAGAAATTGGGTGATATATTATTCATACATCTGGCTTTTCTGCTTCTAGGGTTCCATATTCACTGGTCTCTTGTGAACCAAAAGCAAGAGAATGAGGCTTTCTCATAAAACAGTTTCACAGAGATGGCAGTTGGGATTGGGTAACTATGCAGCATCTACAAAACATAATGAAAAAGAGCTGAAATTGAAAGAGGGCCTTGATTTGATTTTGGAAGGCTATTTTCAGTACATATAGCTGTAAATGTTTAATTAATACCTCCTTTTCTTGTGTTCAGTTGGACAGAGAAATACATCTACCTCAGCAACACAAGGCTAGATGAACCGGAATGAATGTCATTCTTATTTGCCACTACCCAATGTATGAATGCCATGACTGAACACTTTAGTTTTTCATAGCTGATTAGGGAACAACTGATGTTCATGCTTTTCTCTCTTTAATAGAAAATACAGAGTTTCTCATGATTCTCTGAATCTGTCATTAAATTCAGAACAGCTTATATGTTAATGTCATCCTTGTAAAAATATCTATCAAGTATTATTTGTTCATTTTAAAAATATTCTTTCTTTCTTAAAATCTAAAATATAACTCTAGCATTTTTGTTCTGAATGTATAGTAATCTCTCCCTTCCTGTGGGCTTCCCATCCATGGATTGGCACATCCCTGGATTGCCCTGCCACATTCTCTCCAAATGACAGTGTGTGCACATAGCCACACCAATGTAGACATGTACATGTTGCACCACTATTGAGAACAACAGGAGTTGAGGAACAGGTTCTTTTTAGGCCTGCTGTGGCCTCCATCTGGGACAGAAAGGGGCAGAGTCTCGCCACTCCTTCCTGCCTGTCTGTATTGGGTCTTTGTTTCTAATAGCTATATATCTGTCTTGCAGCCTTTGGATCAATTGCAAAGATATCTGTTATTTGTTTTCTTTAAACAAATTTTGAAAATGCAAAATTCCAATCTAATTATGAAATCTTCAGCCTTCCAAATTCGAGAATCAATTCACAGGGGCAAAATAGTGTGTGTGTGTGTGTGTGTGTATGTGTGTGTGTGTCTGCGTCTGCGTCTGCGTCTGTGTGTGTATGTGGGGGAATAACAATCTATCATCTTCCTCCTACATTATATGTAATATATTTGGTCTGATTTCATTGCAAACAAAGAAATGTATAAGAAAGGAAGTTGTATGATATTAACACTTTGGCAAAGTGCATATTTCACATACTATACTGTGCTTTGTTTGCACATGATTAATTTATTCCAGTTTTCAAAGAATTACCCAGTGAAGAGAGAGAAAGTGCTAACTTTACCAGAAAAATGTTGATTTACTTAAAAGCTCAATTTTCAGTTATAGAGTGTGAAATGTAGAACAAAAATAGTGTTTCCATATGAGTTTTGAAAGATGTGTTCATGTATATGTCTCTGTGTAACTGTTGACTGTCTAGTTTAATTGCAACAATTAAATCGTCTGAGAACAGGGTGCTTCCCAAATTATGGGAGGATATCCCCCCATAGATTTAAAGAATTTTGATAGCACTTGGATACCCAAAGAATCTAGTAATCTGCAGTTTGGTGAGGTACTTAAGGTTCTCTGTTAGACAACTCCCATGCTGTAATCCAGAGAAAGCTCTAGGGAAATAACTCTCAACTTTTCGTCTTGCAAATGTTCTGGACTTCATGATCTTTTAAACTAAATGCCCTAGACATTGCCCACACTGGCTCCGGATCTGGTAGTTGAAGTCTAATACATCTGGAGGACCATAAATAGAGAACCAACATACTGGAGAATTCTAAGGACCTCACAAAATTTAAAAATCACAGGATTCCACAGGATCAGAACCCTGGGTTTTTACTGATTTATTTGGAATGACATACCAAATCTGGTAGGTCATCAAAAACGAGTAGGACTTAAGTTGAAAAGAGATCATTCTTCATCTATGGATGGATGCTAGTTGCAGTGAAGAGCAGCAATTGGCAAGGAGATAGCTAGCAATAATGAAAAGGAGATAGGAGTAATTTATCTGACCAAGAAATGTATTCAAAGAGATACTTCTATCAGGCTGCAATTTTATAAACACTTACATGAGTGTATGTCCCAGTGAAACATATGGGACTTATTTCTGCGTGACAGTGCATAGGATTGTGTTGCTGTTGTTTTGGACTATAATTCTTAAGATATAAAAAATGAATGTGAACAAATCTTCCTAGTCTCAGAATTTCAAATATTTGGCTCAGCTATAGCAGTAAAATATCCAGTTTCTAATGCTAGCTCTAGCACCACTGTTCCTTATTTAAATCAAAAATACTTTCATTTTACTATGTCCCACATTTGTAGGTGAAACCACATAATCAGGAAGATGTTTTTAGATTTGGCAGTGTGTCATAATACCCTAATTTACCTAAACTATTCAATGGTTGCCAGCTACTTATTAATAAGAGTTACAGATAGTGCTTGTTCAAATATATATTTCATGAAATAGAATGTAAGTTCCTTGTTAACACTTTCTGATGCCTCTGGCACATATTGAAACCCTTTTTTTTTTGGGGGGGGGGGGGGCAAATCAAATATTAATGCCTAACAAGAAAAGGGAATATTGAGCGTTACAAAGTTTAATTTTAAAAAGTGAACAGTAAAGCATTATTACTATTAAATATTCATGGTTAAATTATTTTTTAAAATTACAGCCAAATGTCCAAGCCATTCTTTCATAGCCTTTGCATAATAAGAAGCTATTTATGCAGTTTAACCATTCCCTGCAGCTGGCTTGAGGCCCTAGATGGTGTCATGAGCTTTTTCAACAATGTTCATGTCTACGGGAAACCACAAGAAATTTATCTGGCATTCATTCTCTGTTCTGCTCATGCTTGCAACAGTGTCCAAAGCTTCTGAGAGTCATAGGATATGTAATTCCCATCGTTCCTAGTTTCCATACTGCTTTTGGGAGCCATAAATATCATCTCCCTTACTTAGTAGTGGCTCCGGATTCTGCTGTGCAAATTATGGCACTGTCCATGTGTTCAGCCCAGAGATTTACTACCAAAGATGTTTCACAGAGCCCTCTCTTCAGCAAGGCTGAGGAATAACAAGAGTCCAAACTGTATCACTTTCTGAGGAAGGTGGGCTTTGGAGGGCATCTCGATAAAGGGATAAGTGAAATCTGCTGCCTGGCTGTCATTCTAAATTCCAACAAACACTAACTGATGTGAATTTGATCCTTACATTAAAAAGGCCTTAGGATTTATTTTTAGAAAGTAAATAAATTTTATGGATGTAAGATACACTCTGGCTCTTGGCTGAATCATGGAACTATGCATGGAGATGGCAATGTAAGCAGAAGGTGGAAAGTTAATTTTAGGAAGAAAAAATACAGTGACATGCTGAAGCCATCCATAATTGAGCAATAGTGTGAAGACGTTCTGGGATCATGCTGGTAGGTACTTGGATATGTATTTATCCCTCTGAATAATTTCAGAGGACAGATTCAGAAAAAGAGATAGACATCATACACACTGACACACCGATGACATGCCAACAATGCATGAATATCAAGATGTATCGTATTGATATCTGGATGAATATCACACACTAGGGTTCAGAATGGAATGAAAACGACTTATGTTGTCCACAGTATGAGACAAAATTGCACAAGCTAACTTCTATGGGCCACTGAGTATTAGCACAAATCGCTTCCTGTTTCTAGATAGAGAATACACAAGTATCCTACTGGAAATCACACTACTAATAGCTAATGCAACATATGGACTGAATGAATATATGAGATACATAAAAACCAAATGGTCTAAGTATATTAATGCATTACTATTTTTTGTTTATTTTAGGTTTTCAAAAGAAATTGTGTGCAAATCTTGATGGAAGATTTTTATTCCTATTTAAAATGTATGTCCCATTTCCAAAATAAAAGCCAGTGCTTTTGCTGGAGATGAAGTCTTTTTTAAAAAGCTAAGGCCACAGAATGGTTGATTCTTTGGATAAAATACAGTAGTTTATACAGTGAGCCCACGCCATATGCAGGCTCGTTATAAGTGGCTTTCAGCTTATGCTGAAGCTGCCTAGGAAATGAGAGAATGTGCAGGTGTGGAGTGTACGCGTGACTGCAGGGTGAGCGCGAGCCCCATTGGATATAATAGGGCTTGAGTATACACGCATTTTGCTTTACATGGGGAGGTCCGGGATGGATCCCTTGCATAAAGCAAGGGCCCACTGTAAAACCCTACTGTGTGCTGGCAGCTTTTACCAGGTTGAGATATGGAATTAGACTCCTTAGGCCCTGAGCAAATGGATAGGATAGCATGGCCAAGGCTTTGCTATCTTACAGCAGGTCCTGGCTCCGGTCAGTCCCCAGACCAGCACAGTGATGCACGGGTGTTTACATCCCTTCCCTCCACTATGCCTTGGATCCGCTAATGCTGTGTGCCCCATACCTGCCTCCGCTGTCACGTATGTTGACAGAAGACTTCTGTCACAGTCCATAAGAGCAGAAAGGGGACACCTGGCTACACCAACATGGCTAGATGCTACCATCCAATACCACAGGCTGGGTTTCTTCTCAGCAGACATGACAGCAGAGGCAAATAAGAGGCACATGATACCATTCAGTCTGCTGGAGTCACTGTAATGTTTCCTAGAAACTCTGTGGCAAACAGCCAGGTAAAGGCCCCTTTGTGATGAGATCAGGTTGCATCCACATCTGGTCTGCCTGATCCTGGTCCAGGACAAATGGCCTGCATTGTCCAGACAGGATGATGGTCCAGGATGCAGGGCCAAAGTCTGCCTTTAAAAAGGGGAGTGAGCAGATTTGACAGGTTGAAAGACAGTATTTGGGTTAAGAACTTGAACCCAAATCTCTGGTCCCTAGACAGCAATCTAACCACATAAAGCTCTTCAGCTTGGCTTTGATGTGAAAGTTACTTTTGTTGTCATTGTTGTTGTTGCTATGTGCCTTCAAGTCATTCACAATTTATGGCAAGATTTTTCCTAAGTAGTTTGCCACTGTGAGACTGAAAGAGTATGACTTGCCCAGTGGGTTACCTAGTGGGTTTCTTTGGCCAAACATGGATTTGAGTCTCACCCTCAAACCCCTGCACCATGATGAGTCCCTTGGTCTACTATAAGTAGCTTTAAATGTTGGTGGTGGAGAAGGAGAAGGGAGAGAGAGAAAGAGAGGGAGAGGAGGATCCTCACTGCTACCAAAGAGCAGAGCCATTTAACCATATTGCAAAGTGTAACTGCACCAAAGCTATTTGGAAAATTTTGTAGACCAAGAGGGGGAAAAAGAAAGAAAGCTGCATGACAATGTAAAGACAGATAAGAATAGCAGAATGTCTTTCACTTTCAAAGTCAAAGTTAACAAAAAAATTACTTATACACTATCACTGGCCTTCTCTTTTGAAACACATACCTAGACCTTTTTTCATTTTATCAGTAGAGAACATGTTGATTGTTAACTGCTGTCTAGGATCACAATATGTTCAGCATTGCTGTTGGCAATGGAATCATGAGGTGTCCAAATTCTTTATTCATAGAGATGTCCAGTTTTCAATATCACACAGAGACAAAGGACAACAAAGATACTAACACCAAAAGATACACATTGAAGCAGGTGTATTTGCTTTCTGCCTAAAGCTAGTATATGTGAAGTTGGTAACCTATGGGAAGTGACCACTAGCTTCATTCAAATTCTAGTTTTTAAGCTGCAGTGAAAGCAGAATTTCTCCTCATTAGGAAGGCATTGCCCCAAAGTGATTCCATCTGCTCATTCAAATATCATTAGATAACTTTCCAAATTAAAGCAATTAATTCTGAATATTTTCCAAATACCTCTGCAATTAGCAAAAATAGGAAGAAAATAAAAATGTGCCCATATCTTAGTTATTTCTCCATCTATTGAGATGCATAATTACCACTACTTCAAGGGATCCTAAGACAGGTGGGAAGGATAATACAGTGAGTCCTCATTATCCACTGGGATTTGGTTCCAGAACTCCCCATGGATACCAAAATCCATGGATGCTCAAGTCCCATTAAATATAGTGGCACAGTAAAATAATATCCCTTATATAAAAGGGCAAAATCAAGGTTTGCCTATGGGGATTTGTATATTTTTAAAGCAATTTCAAGCCATGGATGCTTGAATCTGTGGATAAAAAATCCATGGATAAGGAAGGCTGACTGTAAAACAAATACAACTGAATAAGGGAAATAAAAACTACCTATCCTAAAAATAACTAATTAGCTAACTAATAGAGAATCTTATAACATGTTAAGGACTAACACATTCAAGTGTTTATAGTCTAGAGTCTTGTCATCAGATGCAAACTGTGGCCTGGACCTAAATGAGAACACCCACTGAATAAGTCTTATTAGTAGACCTGGAAGGAGGCAATTTCTTCCTCCACACAACCCATTTGTCCCCTCAGGATGATCTCTGAAAGTCAGAGAAACCATTCATAACAGAGTATTGGTTGGTGTTGAGGGCTGAGGGTTTGGAGAGAAAAATGAAAAAAAAAAATGCAGATGCACAGATCCTGTTTGGAACTACTTCCTCTTGAATCTGTAGATGTCTCCAATTTGATCCTTGTCCATAAGACATGAAAACTGCTTATTCTCTGTGTTGGTACAAACATGCGCTGAAATAACAAACATGCCTGCCATTCAAGAAGTCATTACCTGCCTTTCACCTGTCTCTAGATGCTTGGCCAAGAAAAAAGATTAATTGTAGATGTATTTTGGCCTTTAGGCTAAAACCCTGCACCCAGTTACCTAGGAATTTGTTCACTGGAGTTTAGGGGTTGTCTGCACATGTCAAATAAAATGTTCTCCCTCTTGTCCTCCCAACAAGCAATCAGAATGATACAGGGTCCAATCCCTGGTTCTGGTGGAAATGTCCAGACAACATACAACTAGTTCATCACTGGTATACCATGGTATACTAGCCCTCTTATAATGGTTTAAAATAAATCACCTTCACTCCAGATCTTCCTGGAAGGATCTGGAGCCCTCCATTGTGGTACTGGATGGCTGTTTACAATGAGTTCTGTTCTTCTGTGCTGGCCTACTCTGCCACTGGTATGAGTGATTCCCTCTGAAGTCAAAATGAAGCACACAGCCATTGCCATTGAGTGCCTCATTCTGACTTCAGAGTGAGGGATTTACCCCAGCGGTAGCAGTGTAAGCCAGAACAGTGGGACACATATGCAAACAGCTATCCAGCATCACAATGGAGGTCCTAAGATAATGGGAGGACATTGGGGCAACTTTGGGGCCAGAATACTCCAGGATGCTCCCTAAGATTCTGGCCCATGTGGATCCAGCTCTAGTTTTGAGTAGATACATGTAGGGCTGCATGCTTGGGCAAGGACTAAGCATCATTTGCATAGACTTTACAAGGCAGGCCTTATCTTCAAACATCATGCAGCCAATATACTGTAGTGTTAGAATGTTGGACTGCTCTCCATTTGTTTTATTATTTATCAGTTACATTTGTAACCTACTTTTCCACTCATGAGATGAAGGTAGCATATGTGGCTCTCTTCCCCTCTGCTTCATCCAGCCAACAACCCTGTAATACAAACCATGCTGAGAAAGAGTGATATAATTTCGTGCCTCAGTAAAGATTAGAACTTATAACTAACAGTATTCTAACCCCTGCTCTAGTTGCTGCACTCATTTTGTGAGTTGTTAAATTTGGTCATGTCCATATTGAAGGGGGGAAATCACCTTACTGTCAGGGCTTCTCAATCCGTGGGGAGAATGAGTTGACTGCACAACCAGAGCCCACAATGGGCTGATACTAGCAGCACTGTCTGCGCCTCCCCAACAGACTCCTCTCCCTCTTTTCCATTGGCTCATGGGGGCAATGATCATCCTATTGAGTGTTAGTGCTGTACTGATGGTATTATTGTGCTAATGTCCACTTCTGCAATCAGTTTGTACAGCTACAAAAGGCATGGGGAAGGAGGAACCACACAAAGTTGAAAATGAAAGTGCTTTGGTGGGGAGTTAATAGTTCTGGGAAGGAAGAGGTTAGTGGCTCACCAGGCCCAGGGTACCTTCTCTTGACTTCTTCTGCCCTCTGACACTCTTCCCCCATCCCTGCACCAGTGCACAGTCCTTACGCTCAGAGAATTCTCTGGAATTTCCACCCTGATTCAGAGCAAATGGGGACTTTGGCCCAATACAGATGGGCACAAAGCGCTGTCCTCAGCTTATTTAAGGGCTCCTTAGGGCTGGGCATCTATACATACCCAGCTCTAAGGAGACTCGGGTTTGGACCCGAGATAGAAGGAATGTTGTTTGTACCATTGTGATATAGAGGCTTGAGTTTTGGACTTGAGCTCTGGGAGACTCGGGTTCCAATTCCTGGTGCCACCTTGCCATGTGCCACCTTGCCATGGCCCCGCTCACACGGGGTGCATGACAATGATGCATTGGTGTCCATGTGCCCAAATGGCACTCACTGGAAGCAGTGGCGTCTGGGAGCACGAGTGTCATTATGGGACTCCTAAAAAGAAGCCGCTCTAAGTGGCTTCTTTTTAGGGAGTGTGTCAGTGCCATGTGGTGTGGTTGGCGTGGTGCCGATAAGGGGTAAAGACAGCCAGCATGTAGCCGCTTGTCTGTATCCCCCTTTTTTATTATTATTCTGGAGAATCACCCTGGAGTGTGGATTGACCCCAAGTTGCACCTCCTTTTGGCCCTTATCATCTTCTAAACAGATCATTGCAGGAATGGGGTGGGAACAGGTTTTATAACTACTTCATTTTTTCTGTACCTTGCAATGTATTACCTGTATGTCAGCCTCCTTCAAAAATTCCAGTATATCTGCCTCAGCTACTGAATGTCAGAGGGTTTTTTCTGTCTCACTAGAGACCAAAAATAGAAGAAAAAAAATGGAGACAAAGTAAGCACTATATTTATTTATTTTTAAATGTAATCATTTGGCTTTCTAAATTTAATATGCTCAAAACATCCACTATAAGGCTATGGATGGCCAGCTCAGTCTACTCTACTCTTCTCAGTTTTCCATGTATTAATTCATATGTTCATTCTCATTTATTTTCATATCATCTTACAATATTTCAAAAAAGAAGACAAGAACTCTTTATTTTTGAAGGCCTTTTCTCAAAATATTTGATTTTGTATGCATTTTATCCTAAAACACATTTTTTTTAATGCATTTAGCTCTAAAAACACACAATTTCATGAACATTTCCAATACATTTGGGTCAGAGTAGTGTGACAGGGAAAGGATCTGTCTCTTAGGTCCAAAACACAATGCTGAAATAATCCAGTTTGAGATGGCTTTAACTGACCTGGCTCAATGCTAGGGGATTCTGGAAACTGTAGTTTCATGAGACATTTAGTCCCCTCTGTCAGAGAGCTCTGGTGCCACAACAAACGACAACTCCCAGGATTCCCTAGCACTGAGCCAGAGCAGTTGAAGTGGTCTCAAGCTGGATTACTTCTGCAGTGTGTTTTGGACCTTAGTCTGTGGAGTGTGAATCAGATCAGTTTAATTAACAAATATGGACAGAATAAAATTATCAAGCATTTCTGATAAGGACTTTTTTCACTAACCTCAGTCTAAACATTGGTTATAAGGCAGCACAAGCAAATGTGGATAAATCTCATGAGTGGTACTTTGGTAGAAATACCATAAAAATTATTTGTTCTCTATGATAGCAGTTGTGGGTGCAGTACACATAAATAGCATATTGAGTACCACAGGCACATCATCTGACTCCCCATGGTAAATTATTTCATTTTATATTTTTATACACCCTTAAAAAAGAAATAAAAAAGAAACACACATACAATATAAAACACCATTTTTATTACCTACTAGCCAGCATGAAATAATACCTCTTCATACCTCTGAACATATATTGAATTTAATTCCATGGGTAAGCACCAGTTATCAAGCCCTTATAATCGTTAAATTGTGAATTACAAGCTTACATCCCATGCATATCTCTTGAAATATACAGTAGAAGTCTCTAGGCCATGATTATTTTAAGAAGGAGTTTCATAAATGTCTATGATCAGTATCTTGGACATAATTTGTCTCAAAAACAAATGTTGAATTGTATTATGTAACTGTTCAGTGCCCTTTGAAAGACTGGAAACATCTATTTAGTCACAAGTATTTTAAAGTTACGCCTTTTCATTTGTACTTCTGCTGAAAAAATTAGAAAAGTTAAATTTCTAGTATTATGCATAGTTTAATGAGGTTTATATCAACAGAAGTAAAATTTCTACATACTTGTACAATTCTGCATTTGTTTGTCTTTTTAAAAGATATTCTTTTTCCTCGTAAGACAGAAAGTTTAAAATTCATTAATTTGAATTTTTCCAGTTACTGTATCCCATTAATCTGTACGTGGAAGAATATATATTAATTCAGAAATGCATTTGGATGAAAAGAGAGTAAGAAACTTCACTTGCTACATAAAAGACTAATAGCTTTGACTTATATCTTTGGTGAGATAGCAAAATGTGGACCTATTTCCACTTCTGGTACTGATGTAATTATAACTGTGTCAGTGGCTAGGTGAATGTTCCTGTCCTTCCTCACTGTTCTATGCACATCCATGTGTGTCCCTCCCAAAGCTGTGTGTTTAGTGGAAGAGAATAACCATCCCAGATAGAAGGAATGTTGTTTGTACCATTGTGATATAGAGGCTTGAGTTTTGGACTTGAGCTCTGGGAGACTCAGGTTCCAATTCCTGGTGAACCATAGAATCCCACTAAATGACCAAGGGTTCCTCTCTCAGCCTCAGAGAAAGGCAACGCAAACTCCTTTTGAACAATCTTGCCTAGAAAAATCCATAATAGACTCACCTTAGGATCACCATATGTCAAAAACAACTTGAAGTCACACAACTACCACTATTCCTTACTGTTTTGCTGTCTGCCTACTGCCTTACTGTTTTACTGTCTGTTTTTGCTGTCTCTATTAATTGGATTTCTTAAAATTTCAAAGGTGATTACTTCCTACTTGTCTCCAAAGTGTATATAAGGAGTGTTAACTAGTCAAAATGCTATATACTAGCCTGAATAGAATTGCTAGCCTCCAAGAGTCCATTGACTCAAGGGGATATGTGTAAATGTTGATTCACTATTCAACAATTGGTATGCTGTAGTTGGAAGTAGCAATTGGATTTTAGGGCATGATTTCTATCCTATCCACTTCCTGTATATACATTTTTTCCAGAAACAATGTGTGGGAATTCTCACTTTTAGAAAATTCAATCAGAGGGGGACATAATAATAATAATAATAAACCGTTTATTTATAGCCCGCTTTTCCTTGGCAGATCAAAGCGAGTTACACAAAAGTACACAGATGTACACTTTACAAACAGTGATCACATAAAAATCCAAATCAATATAAAAACTATTAAAAACAGTATTAAAAGTACAAGATTAAAACCACACAATAACTAGCTTAAAATGCTGGCGCAACGGGGAGAGAGCAGATATTACACCATCTGGGGGAAAGCCTGTTGGAAGAGGAAGGTTTTTAACCTCTTCCTAAATAGGTCAAGGGAGGTAGCCAAGCGGAGCTCACTGGGAAGAGAGTTCCAAAGCTGTGGGGCCGAGATAGAAAACGCCCTCTGTGCAGTCACAGAATATTTCGTGTCTGGAACCCTCAACAGTTGCTTCCCGGCCGACCTGAGAGCGTGGGGTGGATTATATGGGGAGAGGCGGTCCTCCAAGTACCCTGGGCCCAAGCCATTTAGGGCTTTATAGGTAATAACCAACATGTTGAAAGAAATGAGAGTTATACATTTGCGGTAAAGTTAAATACATAAAAAAACTACATTCTTTTGTAAGTACATCTTACAAGAGCATTTCTATAAAGAAAAGAAATACTGTGTAAACATTTCCACAATCTACTTTGTTAAATTGGGGGGGGGGAATATGGAGTATCTGCTTCACATGGAATAAAGAGCAATGGAGAAAAGAGAGAAGAAAACATTGTAAAGGTCTAGAATCCTATTGCTGCTTAACATGTACAAGAGAAATAAAAGAAAATCATACAGATGTCCTTTATTCTATTTTAGGCAGACTGTTGGAAATGTTGATTCCAATTAAGTCAGAGAATGATATCTGCAGATATGGCAAAGGCAACCTTACACAAAGCTTGTCTTGTCAAGCTTTGAGCACAAGTTTCTGCAATGAAAAGAACCAGCATGCTATGCCAACATCAACAACACATAGCATGCAGCAAGGAAAAGGTACAGCACACAGTAAATCACAAATTGACAGAGCTCTGTACTTAGAAGTATAAAAGAAGACTTGGATGTGAAGGAGCAGCAGGAGAGCTGTTGTGCAATAACAGTTTTGAGGAGATATTTTGTGAAACAGGTTCACTTTCTTTCATATTTAAGCACTTCTTAAGATCTGTGAGGTACATAATTCAATTTGTTTGCCAGGTGATGAAATTAGAAAGGGAGGGACAAGAAAAAATGACGGCTAGAAGACTGTTGGTTGTTTGATTAAAGAGGGACTGTTTTTGGAACCATGATCCAACAAAAATCTCCATGACTTAAATGCAGCAAGCATTGTAAAATATTTACAAAATGAAAATACAAACATAAACTTTCAAGTTACCAAGTGAAGTAACTAATTTATCAGTGTGTGTTTCTGTATTCAAACAGAACAATTTCTTTTAAATATAGCATGTCATTCCATAGATTTCTGTGTGCTACTCATGCGTGCTCTCATTCTCTCCCTTCTCTGGCAAACTCTTTCAAATTCAGTTTTCTTCATTTGTCTTATTTATTTGGTTAGTTAATTTTTCTAACTAGATCAGGTGGGATCTGATGCCTTCAGTGT
The DNA here is from genome assembly GCF_019175285.1 of Sceloporus undulatus. NCBI lineage: Eukaryota > Metazoa > Chordata > Lepidosauria > Squamata > Phrynosomatidae > Sceloporus > Sceloporus undulatus. The sequence goes on along the minus strand of NC_056525.1, from coordinate 187,152,896 downwards.
ATTTGGTTCCCTACAGATTGTGCATTCTTGATGTGTTAGTGAAATGTTTGGCAAATGTGCACATGTAAATGGCAATACCATATAACCAGCAATTACAATTGTAATCTCAACAAGTATAAAGGTGATCCTATCATAGGTTTTTCTTGGCAAGATTTGTCCAGAGTGAATTTCAGAAAGAAATATTATGAAAAATAACTTGGATATGGTCATACATAACAGCACCTTAATAGTATTGCTTCAGAGACACTTTAAAGGATTGAAATATGCAACATGAATAAACTGGGCATGCTCTAGTTCTACAATTCAACTTTAAGTGGTCTTTAAAATGAGGAGAGGGGGAGAATGAAGAGGAAGGCAAAACTATGGAATAATTATGAACTGGAAATAATGGGGAAAATATTGAACTTTTGACACATGTCTGGCAGGTACTGTTTTCCCCAATCCCTTACAATACTAAAGTGAAAAAAAGCAATAACTGTTGAACACCTGGGTGTCAGAGAAATATCAAAAAACCAGGAGATCTTTTATGATCAGATGGCTAAGGTCCCTTTGCCAGTTGCTATTATACACAAAATGATCCAGAACAGCATTGTGCTGGTACTTCCCGGGAAAGACCAATACATGTAGCAACAAAATATGTTTTGAAAAGAAAAGGGAAAAAAACCACCTAAAGTCTACTGTGAGTAGCGGAACAAAGCATGTGCAACCAGACAAAACACAAAACAAAGCAAATACAAACTGCTGAAACCCAACATGAACTGGGCTTTCAGAAATCAAAACACATACAGTTCTACAGTGTTTTCTTTTTCTTCTCACATACTTCTATAGTTATACTGCTGGTATACTATTAGGAAGTTGCCTCCAAGAGTTGATTGTAGGTGTCATGAAAGGGCAGCAAACAACTTGCAGTTATACCCAGAGGAGAAAATAAAAGTTGTGACACAAGAGATGGTTTTAACAAGGGCTACATTTTAATAACACTAACCACAGTCAGGTATGTGTGTATGTAGGAATTTCAATCTTAACAGGCAGCAAGTCCAAATAAAGTGAATGAGTCCACCCAGACCCAGAGGAGGAGGCCACCAGATGTACATCACCCACATTAGGCCCACACCAATGCCGTGTCATGACACACACACACACTGAGTAAAGAAGAAGCAGACCTACCAGTTGAAGGGACCCGGCAGAAACCTGAAGGCCTGACAATACTTTTATTGAACAATCCTATTCAGGATCAGAGGAGGGGGAGGTGGTGGAGAAGGTAGAGGAGAAGCCGACCCATCACAGGGAAAGATGGAAGGCATCTCCTCAGATTTTTTCTCTTAGTTGTAGTACAAGGCTACAACTAAGATCCCACAGGAACAGTACAGTTTAGGCATGCTGTTATTAAATACAAGCAAGGTTCTGGACATTGACTAGATACCTCTACCAATAAAAGCCAGATATGCTTACAGTGAAGCTCAACATCTTTCCTGGCTTTCCGCTGCTGGCATGATTCCTTCATTCATGATGGATTTATGACTCCTGGATTACCTGAGTACAAATAACCCCTGATCTTAAACTCTATTCCATTTCTTATCTGTTGCTGTTGACAATGCCTCTTTCTGATACTGAGATTTCACTTCCTTCTAACCACAGCTCACAGACTCAGGAAACCTGGATTTCACAAAAGCAGGACATGCTGGTGTAAGGGAACTTCCATGTCACCTCACACCCAGTACTCAAGTTGGAATGAATGAAGAGAGTCAGTCCAAAATTTGATCCCCTATCCTACCCATGGGTTCCAAAGCCCTAAGCTTCAGCATCTTAATGGTTCCTGTGGCTACTCACCTCCAACCTTAATCCCAGTAAAATTCCCATGCTCCTCTGCCAAGTGAGACTGAGGTTGTGTCTGCACTGATGGGAAAACCCAGTTTACCATTAAGCCTTCTGGATCCACAGGGAGGATGAACTGCCCACACAATTGGCACACACACTGGGTCACTACTGGCAATACTGTCTAAATACTTCCCAGGCGACAACCATCCTGTTGAGCACTGGTGTGCAGCACTGATGGTATTGTTGTGCTAATATGCACTGACACAATCAGTGTGCATGCCTGCAAAAGGAATGACACTGGAATTGTGTGAACTTGAAAGTCAAAGAGCTGTGGTGGGGAGTTGGGCATTCTGGGTGAAAAGAGGTTAGTGGCTTGCCTGCCTGCCAACACCTCTCCCCCCATCCCTGCACTGGCATGCAGCTCACATACCCAGGGAAGTCTCTAGAGTTTCCACACTTATCCAGAGCAAAAAGTAGGCAACTGTATAGAGTAGGCAAAAACCATGACAACCAAAAAAAGTGAATGAAGGCCAACATTTTTTACTCAGCCCTGAAATGCCTAGAAAATGCTGAACAAAGGGACAGTGTTGGTCAAAAGGGGTGAAGGACAGCTGAACTGAGGTTACAAGGTCTCATCTGCCTTGCCTCTGTCCTCAGCAAGACCATGTGTATACATTCCTTTGTAGCCACAACATATGTCCCTCCTCCATATTTGCATCTTTCACCAACCAGTCTGATGTTCCTGGCAGGTGAGCATTTTTATTTAGAGAACAGTCTAAGGATGAGAAGACCTAAAGAGACAACACTTTGATCTTAAAGGCTCCATTCTGTCTAATGGCCTTTCAAGTTGTTGCCAGAAAAAGTAAAAATAGAAATGTTAGCCTCAGTTTTCTTCCTTCTTCCTTTCTTCAGGCCTTCTTTCAAGCTTTTACTAAAATAATAGGACACACTGTGAAATGTGTCAACATTTCATTCCATTGTGCATGCATGCTCAGAGTTGAGGGGGCCTTCAAATTGAAAGATGTTTGTATTCTCCTTTGATGCCCACTACAATCACCACTCACTCTCCAAGGACAGAGTTCAAACCTGGGGCCATTGTAGAAACCTCAACAGTGGCTAAGAGGCAGCAACAGGGGAAATCCAATGTCAGATCTCTCCCTCAGAGATCAAACCATTATTGGTCATTCTTGATGAACCCATAGAGCAAGATTCACTTCTTTCTATGTGCCTTGGAGTGCCTGGTAAAATCAGACTAATAAATTACTGGCATTTTTACTGCCAGGCAAGGAATGTCCCTTACTAGAATGTTCTGCCTACCTAAGGGACTCTGTGCCTTTGAAGGAAAGTAAAACTTGCTGCTCTCTCTTCCTCAGGCAACATAGTGTCTTGCTCTATCCATGAGAACAAATCTAAACATCCTTTGTTGTTGTTTGCTTTCAAGTCTGACTTTCTGACTTACAGTGACCCTAAGGTGAACCTATCACAGGGTTTCTTGGCAAGATTTCTGCAGAGGGGGGAGTTTGCCTTTGCTTTTCTCTCAGACTGAGAGAATGTAACTTGCCCATGATTTCCCACTGAATTTCCATGGCCAAGTGGGGATTCAAACCCTGGTTTCTAGAGTCGTAGTCCAATGTTCAAAACCACTACTGCACATCTAAACATAATTATACAGAACTAAATTTAAATGAGTTCATCATCAGGATATGCCTCAAAGAAATTCTGAATATGATTATATCTTTAATTGGTGGACTTTGCTTTTTAATTTAATTGTACTTTGATTGCAAGTGGATGAAATATGCCATCCTAAAGCCCTAGGGTTGAACTGGGTTCTAAAAAACTAAGCCAAACCATTAATGCTCAAGGTAAATTGACAAAGCCTCATTAGGCTTACTAGTCAAGACAGTTTTACTCTTGTCCTTCCAAGGTCATAGGTATCCTCTCTTTATAAAGACTTGAAGTAGAAAGAGGGTCTCATTGGTCCTTGAGTCATCTAAAGCTGAGTGTATTTTTTAATGATATGCTTGTGAAAGCAGGTATTAAACCAAACTGCTGGTTGCAGCATGCTGACTTAATTAATATTGGTTGCTATTAATAATTATATTATTATGTGAATGTGATGAGAATTGGGGAAGTGCACATAACATTACATGACTTACGTTTCCCAAAGTAAACTCCATTAAAACCTGTCTATGAAACAATCCCTCCAACACATTCATTTTCTTCATGAGATAATACAAAACCTTAATTAGACCATCGAAATCATCAGAAGTGTGTGCTGCATTTGTAGGATATGGCATAGTATCATAATTAAGATTTCATGTTATATTACTAGATTAAAGAATTGGGCAAATCAGCAGGAGGCCAAGGACGTTCATTTTGATGAAAGCCCCTTACCCGCCCAGACAACACTATTTTACAATGTGCAAGCTTTAGGATGCAATTAATTTAAAGTGAGTTATTATTTATACATTTATTTAACACCACAGAAAGCTAGAATTTTGACAGTAAGTTTGAGCAGTTGCTTAATATGTGTCTTTGCTGTCCCAGTGTCATTGAAAGAGCTGGTTTTCAGAGCCACATTTGGACAGTGTAGAGTAGGACTTTAATGTATTAGCATACTTGTCTGACAAAAGAAGTACAGTTTCTTAGGAAAAAAGTCTTCAGTGGGCTGCAGCCCTAAACATGCTTATTTGGGAGACTGTCCCATTAATAAGATTTAGTTTTGAGTAGACAGGTATAGAACAGCAATGCAGTATATACTCCCAGCTTTAATGCTGAGTTATTTTAACCTGTACTTGGTTTTAGCTTATTAAATTGATATAATAATAATAACAATAACAATAACATGCTGTACTTTATGTAGACATTTCTGTAAGCATTTTGAGTTTAGTTTATGAAGAAAAATGGGCAATTTTTTAAAAAAAATCTAAATAGGTCCTCCTCTGTGTCTCTATGTGTCTTTCTCTCCCTCCTGCCACTTGATATCAGACATTACCTGCTTTTGTCATACTTTTTACCAAATGTTGTAATCAAGAAAGAAAAATAAATAGCAGGCTTGATTCATAATCATCGATCTAGTGTATCTCTTTCTTTGATGCATCTAAACATGTTACTGTTTGTCTCACATTTCTGTGAAGAAAATCAGACTACAATTGTGACAACTCTATAGAAGGACTAAAGGTTTGTCCCACCTGCATTTGAAAGCCTAGCTAGCACAGGCAAGGATATGCCCCTTTTGAAGATAGCTCTAAGGCTCTGTGAAAGGTTTTTTCACATTCCTAATCATGGCTCTATGAGATATTGTGCTCATTAACAGTGTAGTAATAGAACCTAACATAGGGGAAAACAACCATAGGCACTGGATAGATGGGCATTTGAGGCGCCCTCGTCACGTGAGAGGGCTGCCTGGTGGGCAGAGCGCCCACACGCCCGGCAGCCCTCGCACGTAACGAGGGTGCCATAGCTGTAGTGCTCCTGCTAGACGCTGTGCATTACGGTTATGTCACAGCTGTGCAGCTTCCAAATGGGGCTGCACAGCTGTGATGCAACAGCTCCGTCTCTGGTGCTTTATGGCACTGCAAAAAGGAGTAATCTTTTCAGGCTCCTTTTTTCCTGCGCAGCAGCGCCATGCAATTTGTATGCTGTGGCGCTCCTGCGCAGGAAAGAGAGGCACCAAGGAGGCACCTCTTTTTGGCGGTATGTATCCCGCCTTAGTTTCTCTTACAGAAATAATCTCAATGATGGATAGGAGTGTGATGGATCAGTGGAAGAAAAAAAAATCCCCTACCCCTTTTACTTGAATTTATTGTGCAAGGACATTTGGTGTATATACATACCACAAGATTTGTTTCAGGCTCAATTCATCAATGATTACGACATTAGCTTCCCTGCTGGGATAGACCTGGGACGTAACTTTCTTAAGGTGTATCTTATCGCATTCACCCATCACCAGGCAGTATGCAGCCTGTATGCAACCTAGGCTTCTCCTGCAGCTTTTCAATTAGATAATCACCTTGGAATACAGCTCAGTTCATCTTGGGTGAATTCAGACGGTGTCCAGTTTGCCTGAGGTCTCAAAATGAATCTGATTCAGAAGAATCTACCACTGGGCCTCCCATTGACTATGCACACAATTTTCTAGTTGAATGTATGAAGCCTCAAATAGTACATATCTATGGAAAATCTGGGCAAATTCCTATTCTACCCAGTTCTGTTTGCTTGGCTAAGTGAAAACTTTGAGACTTCAGTAAACTACACTTTGTTTTAAAACAAAACAAAACAAAAACCTGTCTCTTGGTCAAAGGAAGAAATACTGAGATTTACAGTAAAATAGGTCCCATCCCTGGAGATGAAACTGATATATTTTTCCATCAGAGGGGAGTGGTCCTTTCTCTAGCAATATACATACACACTGAAAAATTTCTTTAGGACAAAAGAAATGCAGAATGATAACTACAGAAAGCCCCAGCATTTTAAATTGCTCTCAAAAGACTATGCTGCTATATACACAGTAGAAATGATAATGCTATAATTATTGATTAAAGTACTTTAAAATCATTCTCCAGTAACAACTCTTTCCAAAACATCTTTATTAATATAATGAAATCCCAAAAGCCAATTTTATACGTTGTAGAGATATGTTCACATTTTTCAATTAGGAAAATGCAATGGCATTTTAATAAATTTGATGCAGTTTTTTTTCTTGTGTCAGTTCCCAAATATGCTTTCTTTTTACACACACACACATATAATAATATATCTGTGTTTGGGTTGGCACAGGTTTGGCTTTATTAGGAGGAAGATGGTTTGGCTCTTCATTCTTTATTAGTGGCTTTCAGTAAAGCTTTTATCGGCTAGGGATTCCTCCCACTCAAATAATGACAACTGCACTACAGTATTAGGGCTGCTGAGTGACTCGTCTTTCTTCAACTGAGCAATTGCTAAAAAAATCTATTTTTTTTCCTTATATGCTCAGAGAGGGCAGGATCTACAGCAGGGGAGGAGCACAGCTGGGTCTTTGGGAACTACATTCTCCCACCACTCCCACCACCACCACCTCCAGGGCATTGGACAAAAGCATGTCCTGCCATATTCTCTGCAAGAAAAAAAAAGATATTTGCCTCCCAAGGAGCTTGGGTATAATTTCACCACTTCTTTGCCTTCTCTGTGCCATTTTAGGACAAAGACTTTTACCAACAGGAAGTGTCCTAGATATTGCCATCTGGATCAGTTCTTGTTGAAAAAGCATGCCTCTCTAGGGTCTGAAATCACCTGGGGAGGGGATGTGGTAAAATTTTATTCATACCAGCAAGGAACATTTGAGGGTATTTGGGGGCAAACGTGTGTGGAGAATCTGTGAGGACTGCATGTGGCCCACTGACCACACTTTCCCCATTTCTGGTCTTTAGTTAAGACTGGCCTAAGGTATTTTTTCGGCATTTTCCCTATTTGATGTGCAGAAAACTTTTTGGACACTCCAGTACAAGTCAGATGATGGTGTTCTTCACTGAACATAAGGCCTGGGAAAAGAAGTGTGGCATACATGACTGTACTTTCCATTGGAGTGGAGCATCTGGATATGGGGGACAGCTGTGGTGCAGGATATGGGGGAACTACCTGCATAAGAGCCAGGGCTTGGGTCATGTGTTGTTTGAACATAATGACACCAGAAAGATGGGTTTCGGGGGCTGTGCAAACATGGCTATAGACATTTCTAGAACAAGAATGTGGATAGTGTGGCCTTTGCTCCACCTGGCCCCTGGCACCCCATTTTGCAGCAACCCTGAATCCCCTTTGGTGCATATTTTGTATCATTCAAAGAAAGCTATGCCTGGCAGTGCCACTCCTAGGATATGAGAATTGTATAACACTATATTGCTATGATTCTGAAAGGAATGTAAGTACCTTCTGCCACCTTTGGCTAGGTGGGAAAAATCAGTGGTTTTGGAGGGCCAATTGACACATTTTGTTGTGTGCCTTTGGGTCATTTTCAATTTATGAAAATCCTATTCTGAACTCACACAGGAGGTTTCTAGAGATGAGAGTGTGGGTCACCCAGTGGATTTCCATGGATGAGTGGGGAACTGAACCCTGGTCTCCAGAGCCATAGTCCAAATGACTACACCATGTTAGCTCTTAGTTGACACATTGCGACCAGATATCTATGGGTTATTTCCCCAAAAACATCAATCTGCAGGGGATTATCACATGTGAAATGCACACTGGGATAGAATAATCCTAGGGGATTATCACACACGCTGGGATAGAAATGAGTTGTAACCATCAGCAACAGATCTTATCTCACTGCCCAATGCCCAGGCAGTAGGCAGCCCGTATCCAACCCAGGCTTCTATGGCAGCTTTTCAAGAATGAGATTTCCCATTCTTGAAAAGCTGCTGAAGAAGCCTGAGTTGGATACAGGCTGCCTACTGCTGGGCACTGGCAGTGTAATAAGATCCATCATTGATGGTTACAACTCACATCTGTATCATTGCGAATTTCATGTACAATAATCTCTCTAGTGGATGTTGTAGCTTGCAGCAATTATGCAACATCAAGTTTAATCTTGCACCTTCATAGTGCTTCATTTGAGAAGCATGAACACAAAATTTGTATAAGTTGATCCATATGTTTGCAGAAATGAGTATAGTCATTGGCCAGAACAGCTCAAGAGCCAACCAGGCATGTGCCTCTAGAGGCAGAGATGCTTTCTCTACTGCCCCTATCACCAATACACACTGCTCCAGAAGGTGTTCTATTCTGGTGTAACCAGCATTACACCAGTATAAGGTACCAACAGAATTTCATCCAAAGATTGTCTCTGATTCCACAATCATGCTAAAAGTGGTTATTATGCACTTTCTCATTCTGTCATGCAGAAACTGAGGTTAGCAAGGATTTATGTGCTTAGTATATTAAAAGCTATTGCAAACATTAGCAACATCTCCCTGAAACATTGAAATTTGCTTTAACAGAAATTGTGTGGTCCAGCAAGTAGAGATTTGGACTGGGATTTGAAAGTTCCCACTAAATTCAAGTCTTCAAAAAGCTATGAATTGAACTGTGTAGCTTTGAGCTAGTCTTTCTCTCGCTGGCCATGTCAACACTGAAAGGAAACCTTGGCTTACCATCAGGGCTTCCAGATCCCCAGGAAGGACATGCTGTCTGCACAATTGACACCTACAATGGGCTGAACCCAGCACACTCCCCTGGGTCAATGGCTCTCTCAGATTAGAGTTCCTCTTCCTGACTTCTTAAACCCTCCCACTGATGATCCTCCCCACATCTCCACATCAGCATGCAATTCACAGACTCTGGGAATTTTCTGGAGTTTCTGGTCTGATTCGGGGGAAACGGACTCTTTTTTAATACAAAGAATCACCTTGGAGCATGGGTTGGATCCATGCTCCATCTGTTTTGGCCCCATGGATCATCTAAACTGTTCAGTGTGGAAACAGTGTGGGAACGTTTCTCTTCCTTCATGTTGATATCTGCTCTCTCTCTCTCTCTCTCTCTCTCTCTGCTTATTGTACTTCACAAAGTTGTCCTGAGGATAAAGTAGGTTTAGTGGACCATGGTTCTTACTCAGTGTAAAACAATGTAGTATTCAAATGCCATCTATTTTAAAGATATGTTGTAGGATTCTTCTCCCAGAGTAGTATTATTTTATTCACCTACCTGGTGTTTTCTTCTTCTTACATAATACAGTTTGCAAAATGAAATGCACAGCTTGTCAGTTAGTAGCACAAGGAACCAAGAATTTTCAATCTGCAGTTGCATAAATTGCTTGCTTGAAGAAAGAGCCCCGAGGCACTACAAAGTGTGAAGTGGTAGACATTATTATAATTTGTAAAGAGGAGACATCTTCTTGTTTCTTTCCACACTCCCATAGTTTTAGCACAATATGAAGAAAAACTGGCTTATAAAACATGCACATTCCAATGTGTGTCTATGTTTATAATCTGCTTTCTGCTATAATAGGTGATGACTTCAGTACTAAATAATAAAATAATAATAAATAAATGCTACTTTCAGAGACATTTGGGTCATCCAACATATTCCTTATGAGGGGGCAATAGATCAGGAGTGCAGAACCTGTGGCGCTCCAGTTATTGATGAATGGTTGTTCTTATCAATCTGTCATCCTCACAATTGGTTATGGTCTCTGCAGATGCTGGGGGTTAGAGTTCAATAACATATGGAGGTCCAAAAGCCCACAACTACAGTGGAGATGAAAGACAATTACCTTGTCTCTCTACTGATTTCAAAGGACAAAATCCCTAGTAGACTGTGCACTTATTTCCATGCCAGCATTTCAAACCAATTAATCAGCTTTTTAATAACTGTTATTATAAACTTGCTATTCTGCTAAACATATACAAACACAGTATTTAAGACTCTGCTGGGAGAACCTTGGGGGAGGAATTGATATTGAAGCCAGCACTGTGGGTGGGTAAGATTGTAAGATTGTAAACCATTCCATATAAACATTTCTAATACAACATTCATAGATATGGCATCAGTTTAAGGACATAACCAACCCTTTACTTGATTTTTAAAAATATGCACACATGCTCACAGAGAGAGGTGAGAGATTTAAATGGAAAATTTAACTCAGACAAATCAAAGATGTTGATTCAAGTTAACTAGCACATTTGGGAAATGCCTTTTCTGGATGAAGATGAAGTTACTTTAAAAAATAATATAATGTGTGTTATCTGCTGTAACGTTTTTATATACTTTTAAATAATATTTTAAAGCTATCTTAGAATTACTTTGACAAGATTTTTAATAGCATTTCCTTATCAATCTTACTTTTTAAAATGATAAAAATGTAATAATTAATGCAATAAATAATTGAAGGAATTATAAATAATGGAAGGAATCACTTGTTTAATATTGTAATGCATAATAACAGTGTTCTGCATCCTATCAATAGTCTCAACTAGAGTAGACAAATTGAATCAATTGTTGATTTACTTGAATCCCTTTGAATCAATGGGGTTCCTCTAATTGAGGCTACCAATGACTAATAGTTTAGGCATTGTAACAAGTGACAGCTTTCCATGGTCTGAGGAAAAGAGTTTAGACTGGAGTAGCTTTGGATCTGCGAAATGTCCTGCCTTAGAAGTTTATTTGGCTTCACTAGTTAAAAACATTTTTCATCCTCTGTGTTGTAAGCTTACGTTTCATGGTTTCACTACTGATGCTGCTGTTAAGAGTTCTCATTGTTTCAAAGTTTGACATTGTACACTATTTTCTCCCATGAATTTCTTGCAGAATGTAGCAAATAAATAAATGATTCACATTTAAGAGTGACAAGGACAACTGTAAGTTAAGATTTCAGAAGATGCCATGAAAATAGAGAAGATATTTACAAAAAGGGTATGTTGCTTTATTGAACAGCAGGTATCTAGTATGTGAGAGCAGCTTGTGCTCCTGAGAGTAACTGAATTATGTTTGAAACAAGAAATGAAAGGTAGGCATGATAGCTTTATAAAGCATTGAGATGCCTGGCTTTTAGGCAATTGAAACTGAAAAGGAACCCTCAACTGATGTATGTCCAAGATGCACCCAAACTGAAAAACACAAAGCCATTCAGCAAGTAAATTAATTTGCATGGTATTTTGAGAATATTTGCAACATCATTACTTAACAGCCTGTGCCATGGTAAGTCACACTGAACATTTAATATCCATGCAGACATATGTGTAAAGAATAAAACAGATGGTCAGTTCCTTACAACCCACACATTGGAATAAATTCCCAAATGCAGTGTCTACTCATCATCAAACTGAATGACTGTAATACACAAAATCTGATGTTGCCCACATATTATTTCTACACTTCATTTGTGGTAGAACAACTTGATGAAACCAAGCTATCATGAGGGGAAATCCCCAAGGAGTCATTATTATTACATCATGGAGTTGCTAGTGAATCATAGAGTTTCATTTCATTACAATCTTCTCAATGTACGGTTCAGCATATATTTTCCCACCAAACTGAAACACTTTTTGCTTTGCTGGCTTTTGGAAACCTCCTGATGATTCAGCTTCAGGCCAACTGTATAAGCAGACAAAAATAATTTGAAATAAGATATTTCAGGTTAGATAGGGTTTGTTGAATAGATATATTCCTCTAGCTCTTTTGCTTCTCATAATATCCCTAGGAACCGAAATGCCATATTTAATGCTTGGCTTGGCATATATCTGCAAGGAAACATCAGGTTTCTGTTTTATATTAGATTGAATGTTAACATTTGTTTCTTGTCATATATATTTTAACATGTACTAAAGTTCTCTGGTTAGTGGACATATGTGGAACTCTGAATTATCATAAACTACCAGTGTGAAAGACCTTGTCATGATCTTTCCATGTGCTGGCTGTATAAAGTGTACTTCTGCATGTATTTGACTGGATATCCATGCTGGGAATAATCAAGTTTCATGATTCTATTTCTAATTCTGAACCCATTTCCAGGCCCCAAGTGGCAAATTTCAGGGGGATTGGTATCTATTTGCCTATTGAAACTAGTTGTTTTCATTACAACTCTTTGAATATAAGAATTTTCTCACAGGAAAACCGTGGAAGAAATTCTATTTGTGGACAGAGTATTTGCATAGGGGAAGTATTTTGCTGAATTTTGGCAGAGCAAATATATTTCCTAACAGCTTCCCAAGAATGGATATTATGACTGATGACATTACCATGAGTCCTGTCCTTGCTGCAATCATGTTAGTTAAAGACAATGTAAACATACTGGTTTGTGGCCAGCCATTATCAGACATCTCCACAACAGTGTGACTGGGGCTATTTCTGCCATTGGTGATTCCTCACACTCTTTTCTGCACTCCCTCTTAACCATGCCTCCCTGCCCTATGCCTTTCCCAGAGTAACTTTTGGATAATTACTACTACTACTACTACTACTACTACTACATAATGACCTGAATCTAATGTCATTCCAAGGTGTTATGTGGAGGAAATGGTGGTTGCTTCCCCCACAACACACAGATACAGAATCTTTTGGAGTGGAGGAAGCTGCAAACTGGGATGTTTTTTCTAGGGAAATGTAACCAAAAATGGCAGATTTTTTTTCTCAAAGATTTTTCTGAAAGATTTTTTTTTTTTTTGTGGTGTGCACCCATCCACATGGCATGTGCCATGATGATATCCGTGCAGTGCGGCACCCAAACAGTACTATGCACAAGGGGTATCATCATGGCATGTGAGCATACCTATGGTGCCCCTGCTGGGATGCAAAAACAAGCCACTCAAAAATGGGATAATGACAAGGGAGCAATCCTATCCTTATCCTGTCCCCATGTGATAATCTCCAATTTGTCAATATACCATTATACTGAGTAAGTATGACCCTGAAAAACCTTTTAGTTTGGAGGCAGACATCACAACTTCTTTAAAATGTAATGGGAAAATTAAATAGCAGTTTCAAATCAGCAGCACAACTTCTGCTCTCAGCTCAAATTCTTCAGGGGCACATTACTATTGATAATGTTGTATTTAAATACCTATTTTTAATTTTGGGTCTAAGGATTAGAAATTAGTCTTTGCATTTCTAGAATGTTGGTGCATTATGCTGCCTCTTTCCCTCTTTGGGCATCTATGCTTTCCTACCAGCCTTACATTCTAGGCCACTCCCCACCTATCGTATATGCAGGACCACATCTTTTCCTCTGCTCCCCCTCCAGATTCACTGCTGCTGTCTGTTCTCTAATTACAGTATTCCAAGGCCACTGGGGCAACATCAATTTGCACGACAGGAAGAATAGAACAAGGCAGAACATCAGGTAGGAGAATTCTGCCAGGTCAGAATATTGGAAATCTGTCAAAATAAGATGTCAGGTCATAGGCGGGAAAGGCAGGTGACAGGCCCTGGAAGGAACCTGAATACCATCCATCTCAAATCAGCTCATTTAGCCTTCTGGCAGGATATTTCTTTTGAAAACTACAATGCTTACTCTAGGTATATAGGCTGAGCATTTATATAAGCTTTACAGAAATCCTTAGAGCATTAGAAGAGATATAAGCAAAGTTTATGAATATTGCCAAGTTCCCAATGTTATTCAGTCATCCCTGTATTGTGGGCCTACAAACTCTGTTCAAGTTACTCAGATATCCTTGCTTTCTGCTTTTTTCTCCCCTCCTTGCTTGCTACCTCTCTTCTCCAGCTGCCAATACCAGAGGGCATTCCATCATAATTCATTGTAAGTAGAAGAATGATTGAAGAAAAAGAAGTAGAAGAGAAGGATGGAAGACAGGAGAGTGGAGGTTAAGATGTGTGAAGTATGAAAGTAGTAGATAATATTGTGTAAGGTTGTTTTTATGATTAATGGTATAGCATAAGTATGTAAGCTTCTGTTGGTGTTTGTAAAAGTGTTTATTGTATATAATTTTAAATTTTGAATAAGGATACTACAAAAAAAAATTCCTTTCACTTTGCTAAGAGAGGTATGGGCTATACCAGTGGTTCTCAAACTTGTTACCTTTGTGATCCCTTTTATGTCTACAGGCAGATGTTGTAACCCCCTGACATGGTATAGGAATAAAAATATTTTGTTTGTTTAGTATGTGTGTTTTCGTTCACACATTAATATATATTAATATGTTATCATTTTTAAATGAAATAACATTGTTCAAATTAGAACAATTTTATTTAAATAAATTGAATAATTTATTCAAGACAAGTAAGTTTTACTGTACATACTGTGTCTCTTACAGCCACACTCACATACATCTATTCTCACATATATGTACATACTCAGTCATTCTCTTTCCTTCTTTCTTTTTCTCACACAATTACTCATTTGCTCTCTGACACACAGAGTCATGCAGAAATATTCACTTTCTTTTGTATATACAAGTATACACAAGTGCAAATGTGACTATGTAAAGTAGAGATGAAGATTGTAGCTGAGTCTATGTGAGTGTGTGTGTGGCGGGGGAGGGGGAAGCAATGGCTTAGGATGGGCCCCACCAGAAGCCATGTTCCAGTGAACTTCCTTGTTTTCCTTCTCCTCCTCCTTCAGGCAGAGGCAACTGCTCCAAGCACCCTCCTCATCTTTTTCTTCCCCTCCAAGACACAAAACATTTAGGAAGAGGAGGAGGAGGAGGAATAATAATCTGGATCTCTGTCTTGCTACCCTCTTGAGCAACTCTCATGCCCTCACCCTGGGTCCCACCCCCCAGTTTGAGAGCCACCCACTGTTCCAGGTGCTCATAGTCCCCAATTCCAAATACTTCACTTAAATGTTCCCCAGATAGTCCACATTCATACCCACTTACAAAAGAAGGAGAAGGATGATGAGGAGAAGGGTGAACAAATAATATATTTTAGTTAGTGGTGTATATTGGATTCAGATGACAGCACTCTGAAACTGAGTTGTTTCAGATCTGCTCTGGGCTCTTCCAAGGCAATGAAGACTAGATAGAAAAAAGATGAAGAGAGATAGAAACCTGATGAGTAGTAATATTTGTTTTGTATTCTCCCCAGTATGCTATGTAGAGCTACAGAGAGATCATTATATTTAGCCATGATGGCAAGGAAAGATGAAATGGGTGGGGCAATGATGGGAATTGGATTAACTTGTCCTTTTATCTATCGTTTTGACAATTTTATACATTGGCTATTTTTATTTGTCTGCACTTTGGAAGATGTAATTCTAAGGAATACCTGAAAATTTTATCTAGTTCTCATTTTTTTAAAAAAAGGAGAGGGAGGAAGAAAGGGGAGGATAATAAGGGTGTTATAGTCGCTTTTGTGTTTTCAGTAGTAGTCAGTGGGAGCATGACTTCAGAAAATACTGATTCAAGATCCCCTCTTGATGCAATGCAGAGAGAAGTATCTTCGTATCTAAGAACAGAATATGTCTACCTGAGAGGAAATAGTATACAGGAATTCATGGAACAGACAGCACTTTAAATTCCTCCTGATAACAGTCGACAAGCTGGGGCACTTTGTTCAGAAGAATAAACTCCTAAGTCCCTTATGATATATGTAAACCAAAACTGTTCTTCAAAACTCATATATCACAGTTTCTAAATGAGAAGTTTCTAAACCCTGACTTGAATCTCATGATAGTATGCATTTATCTAATTGTTATCAGTAAAACTCTGGTAGCCTATGTTGTGTATGTTTCATATAAAATACCTGTCCCATAAATACTAGCTGCATGGGACCCAATATTGTGCATTATGGGCCTGTACATACAGCCCCTAAGGGGCAGTGGGATGCCTCCCCTTTCCTAGCAACTTTACACTGTGGCCCCAATCTGGCCTTTTGAGGGTGCAAAAGCTGTGTTGCCACGGCTATATGGTGCTCTTTCAGTGCTGCGTCATATGGACGTGATGCCCTGACTCTGTCCCCGGGCCAGCCTTTCAGGCCAGTCTGAACAAGGCCCATACTGTTCAAGCAGCAATTGCATATGGATGTGTGGATCTTTCTTATGTCAGCACCAGCAAGTCCAAGAAAGTACAGTGATATTATATTAAATAGATCCATGTTCTGTACAACAAACATGATTGCTGTTTGCATATTGGCTATTTGCATATAAACATCAGATGAGCAGGAATAAAAGTTAGTTGATCTTGTCTTTCCAGTAATTAACTGCCTTGTAACATTTCTCTCAGCACAGGAGTAGTTAAAATATTTGCCTGTATCCAAATGTTTGGTGTGATGTACCTGCAAGCTGCACACAAACACACATGTATTTATTTATTTATTTATTTAGAGTATTTATACCCCGCTCTTCAGCCACAAAGACTCTCATAGCAACTTACAATTTATTTATTTTTAATTAGACAGTTCCCTGCCCCCAGGCTTACAATCTAAAAAGATATGACACAAAAGAATAAGGGAATGGTGGCGGGGAAGTGATCAAGTTCATTGGTTCATCTCTCCCTCTGGGGCCATGTCTTAGTGCTAGGGAATTCTGGAAAGTGTAGTTTGGGAGACATTTAGATCTTTTATTATTGGTGACCAGCTGTATCTATGCTGCCTCTAATCTCATTCTTTCAAGGAAAAAGTAAAATGAAAGACTTGAAGTCCAACTGACAAGGCATTTAAATCTAGAAGAAGATGCTGAAGAGGAAGGGAGGGACTTTATCAGTTAAAAATTGTTAGTGAAATATATCTAAATCAAAAGACTTTTCACTTCAACAAAATGTTGTTTTGACAGCTTTCAAATTCAGAGGGTTCCTTTCTACATTTCTTAGAACAGACACTAATGCAAATATGGCTCCAGCTTCCCCCTTTAATGGAGTGACAAAATGAAGGAATGCATTACAACACATCATGTTCATTCACTTCACCCATCACTATTTTTAGAGGCTGCCGAAGTTGTCAGGGTTGTCACAAGCAAGTGTTCTGCTGTTGTTCAGGAACAAGAGCAAGGACTCAGAAAAGTAATAAACTTCAAGGAATTTGTATTTGCTAACTTGTGATACCAACTGGCTGAGTTATTTCTCTGCTTCTGAGGGAGAAACAACAGAAACCAATCTACAGTCTTTGGATATTACATTTCTAGTACACGATTCACCTCAGGGATGTAATAGGTGAAAATAAACTAAAGAAATAAAAAAAAATCTCTTGGCTTGTATCAGTAACAACCTTTTAAAGCAAAGAGAACAGAGTGGTGGCAACTAGCGAATAATCAGGGCCAGCCATTGCACATTTCCACAGATTTTTTTTCCTTTGGCCTGATTTTTTTCTTTTTAATATTTTCTGTTCAGTCTCTCTAGCCATTCTGTCTATACAGGTCTGGACAATATCTGGGCTGGATTTTCAATCCACAAACACATATAGCTGGGGAACACCTTTTAGGATATTATCTGATCCAATCTACTGCACGATGCAGGATATCAAGACCACCAGCCACAGCATCACTAAAATGGCTATCTTCTACCTCTTTCCAGTGGAAGACCCACCAGTACTCTAGCTAATTGTTGCCATTTTTAAACTGTAGTTACCACCAAGAGGTTTCTTCTGGTGTTCAACAGAAATTTAACCTCTGACCACTAAAATAATTAGATCCAGAGGCTCTTAACCTTGTTTATCTGAAGTGCAACTCCAACATGGCCACTAGATTGAGGTGTAATCTAGAAAAGTAATTTTTCAGTGCTTTGATTAGATTCAGTACTGCCTTCTGGGACAGCAGGGAGCAAGGATCGGTTCTTTTCTCTCTATGCAATAGCCCTTAAGATATTTTAGGAGTATTATAATGCCTCTGAAAAGCAACTGTTCCTCTTATAGTGTACAAATTACATGCTGTCCTTCTGTGCCATGCATGGACAAATGTGGTAAATCTGAGAGTGAATTTCCATCTCTGTTCTTCCAAAGTAGGCCACCACATCCTGAAATTGGACCCAAACGATTTCACAACTGGAAATCAATCAGTCATCATCATCCCATCTTTCCCCCAGTCTGAGACTCAAGGTTGCTATAACAGTTTAAAAAATAGTTAAAAATTAATAGCACACCAAAGGTAAAAAGCAATTAAACCATCATAAAATCTGAAAACAGTTAAAATAGTTAAAACAAGAACAACAAACAACAAACAACAACAAATAGAATTGAGCACATTATACTACAGGGTCCTTCCCCAGAAAAATCAGTTTGCAAATACATGCTGGAATTATTATTATTATTTTAAAAAAGGTTTACCTGATTGCAAAAAAGAGGGTAAGAAGGGTGCCAGTCTGGTATCTCTAGGAAGGGAGTTCCAGAGCCTGGGAGCAGCCTGCCAAAAGTACCTGTGATGGTGGTAGAACAAAGAGTGGAGCATCCTCAGAAGATCTCAAAACACAGGATTGTTTTTACAGAAGAGTACAGTCCTTCAAATAACCTGGACCTGAACTGTATAGAACTTTATATCAATAGCAAGACATTTCTATGCTGCTTATCAGTGCACTTAAGTACTCCGTAAGCGGTTTACAGTGTGTAAGCTAATTGCCCCCAACAAGCTGGGTACTCATTTTAGCATCATCAGAAGGATGCAAGCCTGAGTCAAGCCTGAGCCCCTGGCTGGTATTGAACTCACAAGCTTATGGATTGTGAATGAGTGGCTGCAGAACAGGCATTTAACCACTGCACCATCAGAGTCCCTTTTTTATAGGTTATCACCACCACTTTTGTGATTTCCAAGGTCATTGCTCCAGTTTTGAGGGCTTAGTGAAGGCTTGGTAGTTGTTTTGAAAAAGTCTGCCACTCCAAAGGGCATCAGCATTTGAGCACTTTCATGGAGTTTTGGGATTCCCCCCTCCCCCAGATGTGAGAATGGGAGCACATGATATTTGATGGCTACAGGATGTCCTTATACATTCCCCACATTTACTCAGTGCTGTTCATTTCCACCTCTGCACTGCAATATCACATGAAAAAAAGGGGGCTACAGAAGCCTTAGGCCAGAGGTGGATGACATACAATTGTCCAGGTTCAGAAGTAAAATTGTCATCATGTCAGATCATTTATCTTGCTAGCTGTGTCTAACAGGAATCTGAGTCCAACAACCTTTGGAGCACCACAGATTCCCTGTGTGTTCTTTTGGGCATTGATGTGCACTTAAAGTATGGTTCAGCATATATTCTCCTAGCAAACCTGATGAAACACTACTTTTTTGCCTTGCATCAGGGACACTAACACACACTATATATATAGAAACATATGTAAAGCCATCAAAAATGTACCCAGGGGACCCAAGGGTTTGCCCAATTTCTGCCAGTCAAGTTGCTTAACCATAAAACTGTTGTCCTCAATTTCCAGCTAATACTAGCAAAGCCCGAGTCAGCAGAAGCAGACTGAAAAATAAAGTGATGGAACTGGAAATAGGCATGAAAGCAGGCTCTCACACAGATAACCTCATATGGTGCATATTAGGTTGATCTTAGCCTTTATTGATGAACATTAGAAAAGATTAGCGGTTGAACAGTTCTGGTCTACATTTCTTTGTATTTCCTTGATTCATGCTAGTGATGTCATTACAGCAACAATGTCACCAGTGTTCACAATACATATTTGTATAGCTCATAATGTTTTAATATATTATGCATCAAGCATTTTACCCAGAGGTTCTTCTTTGGCTTCCAAAGTAAAACAAGATTCTGCATTGTGTTCAGTGGAACAACTCCCCAAGACTAACTGCAGATGGATGCCAAAACTTTTAATTGTTAACCAATAAGTTTCTTTTAAACTTTTATTAGCTACTGTAATCAGAACGTACAGTGAAGTATGTTCTTGAGTCAATGAAGCTTGAATCCAAATCAAAATATTTTATACAATTTTTATACAAAAAATCTAAATTTTTACTTGTTTCTTGCTAGATTCTAGGATCACGAATGAGTTGTTTGACTTTGTTCCAAATGTCTTTTAGCAATGATGACTGTAGGGAATTATAAAGAGAAATTTAATAAAGTACTTCCATGGACCCAGAGAAACAGAAGTATGAATCCGTCAGTAGTATAGATACATGCTTTTCCTAAGCACTCACTAAGAAGCTGTATGGCAACCAGTTCCAAAATGGGACAACTGGGGGGGTTAGCCCATCACCAATTGCTCATTATATTAAACCAGGGTTGGGGAAACTTATCCCAACAAATGTTTTGAACTATGACTTCCCAGGTCTCTTTATCATTAGCCATGTTGAGTGGATAGAGCTACTGAGACTTGAAATATCTGGAGAACCAAAGATTCCCCATCAGTGCCTGCTTAAACCTGATAACATCTGGATATATGTGTGCCTTTGGTATCTGTTTGTTTCTCCATACCCTTTCTGACTGTTTTGTGACCCCCTTTGCAGTCTCTCATTTGTGAAATTCATGTGTAACTCTGACTGTGTACTGGGTATTTCAGGTCTCATCCTGCCAAGGCCTCTAATGACTCAACAAGCCATGTTAGAGCTTATGCTTACCAATTTTTAATGGAACACTATTGAGTACATTACCATGTCATGAGTATTAGTATGTTCCATGTCACAGGGAACCACAGCAATTTGATTTTATATGATATACTAGCTTTCCCAACATGAGGGTGCATTCAAATGACATTCTTGTTCCACAAGTAATTTGGTGGGTTTTCCATGTCAGCATAACATGATCGGTGAATTTTAGTTAACTACTCACTTTCTATCCCATTAAAAAAAATCTTCTGAATTCCATCCTTTAGCCCAAATACTTTTGCCTTATTTCAGGTTGATTAGATGTTTCAAAGTATTCTCTTTAGCCCACTTTACTTAGCTGGATCTGCTACCTTCCCCATGCTTCATGATTTAAAATACTTTTCAGTTGGCTATGAATCTTTTATGACTTTTTTTGTTTGCCAAATCACCCAGAATTCTATTATTTAATGTGTTCATATTGGATTAACAATAGAAGCCAAATTATTGAATTCAATATGTAACAGAATTTTGTCCAAACATGGATAGAGATCTGATCAAATTTCATGAAGTAAATTGGTTTAATAGGGAATTATGCAGAAAGTGTAGTTTGCAATTCAGTAGGTGGCACTTTTGGCAC
The DNA here is from genome assembly GCF_019175285.1 of Sceloporus undulatus. Lineage (NCBI taxonomy): Eukaryota > Metazoa > Chordata > Lepidosauria > Squamata > Phrynosomatidae > Sceloporus > Sceloporus undulatus. The sequence goes on along the minus strand of NC_056525.1, from coordinate 187,131,552 downwards.
TTTTCCTTCTGTCAATACAGATCAAATTCCACAGTGTGGAGTTAAGAGGCTGCTAAATCTGTTGGTCCTTCCCCCACCCTCCATGGAGAAGAATGCCTGAAGCCTTATACACTTTTGCTCATTAAAGAGACCATAACTGCTGATGAACAGAATCTGTTTGATTCTTTTTTTCAAATATAATGGTTGTTGTCTATGTCCTCCTGTATGCTTTTTTAAAATCAAGCTGTTAGCGGTGCCACTGAATGCTGCTTTCATAGCTTTAGCATTTTGCATTACTTTGAGGGAAATTATTCCTATATACAATCTGATGGTGCAAAGGAAACATCAGCACTACGCCATTAAAGCTACTGAAAGAAGCCCACTGAAGACAATATGGCTCCACAATGTTTTCTCTCCATGTGGTCTTTGTAATTTTCTCCTAATAAAATTATTCCAGATGTGACAGATGCACTGGTAATTTTCTTATATGGCGGCAACTGTGAAATGAAACTATAGCATATTTTATTTTGATCATTTAGTTTTGTTTTTGTTTTTTTGTTTTGTTTTCAGATATGCACAGAAAA
>NC_056525.1:187096758-187130979 GCF_019175285.1 Sceloporus undulatus | reverse complement strand
TATCTATCTATCTATCTATCTATCTATCTATCTATCTATCTATCTATCTATCATTCTTTTTATGGCAACTTATTTATTTCCATGTCTTCAGCCAATTCACTTAGGCAAAGGAATGGACTATTTTTAAATTTATTTTTTGAAATATTAATATCCCGCCTTTTATCGAAGATCCCAGGATGGCATACAAAGGCAGCCATCTTAAAACAATAAATAATTACAAATTTAAAAAGATTAAAAAATATATTCACTAGTTTCTCAGTTAAAAACAGATAATTAAAGACCAGTCAAAATAATCTTGAGTTATATAACTATAAAACATATGCAGACTGGATAAAATCAGTTTGACCCAGGGATTTTAATAAAAAGCTAAGTTTTAACTTTGTGTCAAAATTATTCTAAAGTTGGCACAAATCATGTGCCAAAATTACATGATATTGTATATTAAATGATATTGTAATTTAAAGGTATAGTTTTAATTCTGCTAGTTGTTCATGTCATAACTAGACAAACTTATCAAAGGGGAAACTTTTTTATTTGGAATCTGTATCGTGTGATATTGGGGGGGATCAATGTGGGGAGGGTGACACCATGAGTTACCATAACAGGTGACACCAGCCCTAGTGACACCCATTGGTCTCAGTACAAGTAATTGAAAGACTTGCTTCTTTTGTGAAAACAGTTCAGGTAGTCCTTTCCCCTTATTCTTGTTTATTTATAATTTGTAAGAGGATATGTCTTCATATTCCATGAGCAAGTAATGTACACTGCCACTTTTTCATATGTGTTTCTGCCATCTCCTCCTTTTCTGAAGTTTTCATTCATATTTAGTTAGATTAGAAGTAGTACTTTGCTTTTTCACTGGGTTATTTATTATTATTTCCAGAAAGTAGACCAAGACTAAAAGGTATTCACCATGATGATACAGTGGAGTGGTTGACATTTGGTCCAGATGGCCCTCAAAATTCAAGAGTGTCTAAGGAGTTCTTTGAAGGTGTGTACTCCCTGCAAAGGCTGCTTCATCAACATAAACTGGAAAGGAAAACTCAACCGCCACCAGGGTCCCCCCCCCCACACACACACACACACTTTTGGATTAAATGAATTGATGTTTCTGGAATCTCAACTTTATAACTGATGAAGGTACAAAGAAGGTACAACTCTACAAAATAATTGTATAAGCAAATACGGATGTTTAATCCATCAATAAATTATGTTAGAGGAAGCATGTCAATACGAAATCTATGCACACCTCCTAGACATGCTGGTATCTGCATTTACCTATGATACTTGGGATACTTGGGATTTTTGATTCTTCAACTTTTTGTTTTCGCACTTGTGAAACATCGGACAACTCACTTTAATTTCTGTGGACATTTGAGTTTTGTCATGATCAGCTTACTTTTCATATTTTTGTGCAGAGCCTCTCAAGGAATTTCATTGTTTGAGGTTAAGAATTATGCTGTCTTGCTATTGAAAAGACATGCATGTCACTATATGTTTAACTCTATTCAAAATGTGATTTACTTTATCTTTCAAAATCATCAAGAAACAGCTCAGTAACTTACATATGCAGACAGATGGATACACAAAACAGTGAGAGTTTTAGAAGCTTGTCCTGTGTTCATTAGATCGAAAAATGATCTAACATGAACAACTTGTTCTTACTTATGTCTACTGCAGTACACATTTGTACTGAAATAAGTATCTGAATAACTAATTTCTCTTACAGTTATAAAACCAGTGGACCAAATTAGACATGATGCAGGTAATCCTTGAACAGGATATTCAGAATTTATTGTTTAACTAATGATTGGCTCTATGGGTTGGTGTTGATCAGGGGTAGGCAATCTTTTTGAGCCGGGGGCCGGGTTGCTGTCCCTCAGACAACTGGGGGGCCGAAGCAAAAAAATAAATAAGTAAATAATTTTTTAAAAATTAAATATATAAATAAACCAGGACAAATGTAGGACAAAATTTTCAAATGGAAGACACTTTTTTTAAAAAAATGGAGGACACGTGAAAAAATTTGCTGATTTTTTAAAAAATGTTAATATAAATGCATGTTTCTGAGGCTTCTATAGACAACTGCCCCCCAAAGGCCCCGGCGGCAATCGGCGGCAGGACTGGGCTGGGGCCGGTCCCAAGGCCTCGCCGGGCCGCATCCGGCCCGCGGGCCGCAGGTTGCCTACCCCTGGTGTTGATGATCATGGATGTGACATTGTGCAGCAACTTGTTTAACACTTTCATTGTTATGCCCTTTGACATTGTTCTACCTTTCAGGGCATGGGTTATTGGAAACTTGGACATGGGTTGCTGGAAACTATTAATAAAGCAATAAGGCGAGAACTAAAGAGATATGTGTGAAGAATTGCACAACAATCTTTAAGACTAACAGAAATCCCAAGATAAAAATACTTCAGATCCAAGAAGCCTGTGGACTGATTAAAAAAGTGGCAAAGTGAAATCATAATAAACCCTTGGCTATTCTTTGTCATGCATCTGGAGATGTTACCAGTCTCAAGCAACTCTGTAGAAACAAGCACTTAGTGCAATGAATGGACAAACACTATCATTAAGAACTGATCTGGAGATTGAATTCAATCCCTCCATGCATCTGAGGAAGTAGACTCAAGCCTATGAAAGTTCATGCTACCAGCTTCTTTCTTTCAGTTACTCTCAAAACTGCTAAAAGATCCCTTTGCATACTAATATGGAGATAGTAAGGGATGGGTGCAGAGACTAATATTTTCAGCTGGCTCTGGGCTTTCAAAGACAAAACCTAAATTAAAATGGAGGATCTATGGATCCCTACTTACATGGAAAGAGCTTTGAAACTAGATAAAAGCAGAAAGCTACTTTTTTAAAAGCAATTCATCCCTTGCTTACATTTGTTGTGTTCTTGTTTTCTGGGTAACTTTGCCTGCCCTTTTCTTTGGATGTCTAAATTGCATTTCTAAATGGCCAACTGAAGTTACTTTAGTGTTAAAATTTTTGAGACTGGAAGTGAATTTCATTGGGATGGGCAGAATTTTTACTGAAAAGGGAATGTCTTCATCTCACCTCCCACCCGCTCTGTTATAGCTACAATTCTGGTGGTTAAGACTGGTAAAAGAATGGCACAGAATCTGAAGAATTCCTACAAAAGCCCCAACAAATACTCCAAATTTCCATTTAAAAGTAACCTTAAAATGCAACTGGAAATATTTATTCATTGCACCAAAAATGTAAATTAATTGTTGCGAGTCATGTTACTTTTAAAAGGTGGCTTCATTACATCTTTGTTACCAAATGCAAACACACACTTCTGATTACAGCTAACTTTGTTACTTGTCGGTCACTGCTTCCAGCCTCTGAACTGAAGAGAGGATGTGTTGCTGCTGATACTGATATGCCTTGTTTAAAGTAATGTTTAGTAAAAGGCAGCACATCATATGTCACTTTTATTAGATAATACCAGCATGATGTGAGTTGACATCAGTCACTTGCTGCAGGTGTTTTTTGATATTTTTGTGCTTGTAATCTTCCATTCCCAGAACATTAATTTTGCAGTGCTTAATTGAATAATCTGGAAAACAGTTTCTTAAACAGGCACATATGATATCAATCCAGCTCTCACTATGTGGCCATACTGCACAAACATGCTGTACTAATGTAATTAACACACTAACAAGTGGAGAAATTATTTTTAGTAACAAATGTGGGCAGAAATAAAGATGCAAGTATGCAATATGGGTTGATGAAACAGTTTTATGAAGTTTATATTTTGTTCTTATTAGATATATTTGGTCTTTAGCCTTCTATGAAGAAAAGAGAATATTGAATCCAAACATTCAGAAAGCCAAATGTGCCCCAAAATGGCATAATAGCAGTCCTGCTTAACATGTTTGCTCCCCTTAAAATCTACCCTGCAGAAAATAGAAACAATAGATGTGTGTTTGATGCTCAAAACAAGGTTGTAGTAAGCCTACTATTGTTTCATTTTCCCCCCTGCCTGTTAAGAAATTTATTTTCTTATTTTTATATTTTTGAGGATGTATTTATTTAGGTAGCTAAATGTTCCCATTTAAAGGCACAAAGCTAACTTAGGGGCTCGACAGACCACCCCAAAAGGGCAGGCAGGAGGTGCCCAGTTTTCCTCCGGATGGATGCTACAGCAGCCAAACTGCTCAGTGTCCCACCACCCCAAAAAGAACCCGGAAAAACTGGTTTCTTCTTGGGATGCCATGCTGATGTCACAAGTGCACTATTGACACACTTGTGACGTGACACACAACAACATCTATACACTGCACGTCACTTACGTCATGATGGCGGCCCCCGTGTGGATGGGAGGCCGCCATTACGCAGCTGCTGTGACATGCTAGGGTTAATGAGCCTGCGTTGGTGCATGCTTCCTAACCCTAGAATTGCTGCCAGGATGTTGCTTTCTGCCGGTATGTACTGAGCCTTAGAGGCTAAACAGGCCAGCTCAAAGGGCCGGCACTGGGGTGGAGTGGGGGTGTGGCAGCCGTATGCCACATGCCCCAACTCCACCCCCAGCTCCTGTCACACCGCCCGCCTGATTACATGGTGGATGGCATTACTGTGCTCCTTTGGCACAGTGTTCAGACACCACACACCAAAATGAGATCTAAGAAGTGCTAGTATGGTGGCAAAGGGACCTTTTCCTGTTCCCATTTTGCTGCTTCTTTTGGAGCCAGGAAAATGCTGGATTGGCATCATAGCATGCGATTGTTGCAGACCATATCCAGCACTCAAATGAGCATTGGCAGCCGTTGGAGCCATCATGAGCACCCGCTGGGGCCATCTGTTTTGCTCCTTAGTTTGCTCCAAGCGACCCCTTTCTCCGCCGCTGTCAGGGTGTCCTTGGGGCATGAAGCCCCAAGGACACTCCTTTCCAGCAGCATTTTGCCATTTCCCCACGGCCTGGAAAAGCGGCGGATTGGAGCCTCCAGGGCTGCTGCTGTGGCAGCTGAGCCCCAGATCCATTGGGGAAAGGGGCGGGTGCAGGCCGACCCAAAGGGGCCTGTACACTGCCATAGATAGAGAGAAACAATGAGGTCATTCCACTTTGCATCCTCATGTACAATTATTTTTCACAATGCCAAAGATCAGCTATACAGATAGATGTTGTGGATAGATCAGGGAGAGAAGAGATATTTTGCAGTGCTTAATTGAATAATCTGGAAAACAGCTTGGAATCCTGTTGATTGCATAACAAAAAATGGTTATGGAAGTTGCTTTGTCTCAGAGGTTATATAAACATGATTCCTCATACAGCCAATCATCTCACAAGCACATACCTAGCCCCCTTTTAACACTTTTGACTTGATAGATTGGGAACTGAATCAATTGTTAAACAAATGAACTCAAAGACATGTACCTAATTGTACAATTGGCTGTACAGCTGTGGGATTCAGTGTAATTATGCTGGAATATATATATATTTGCTACACTAAGGGCTCATTTCCCACTTACATTTAAACCAGTTTGCGATTCATTTACACTCCAGGTTGGTGAATCGAGTCCAATTGAGGTGTCGTTCTCACTATGAAAGCAGATCTTTTCATTATTCAGCTTTATTCACTTCTTTTTTGGCATGATTGTCATTCCCACTAGGTTGTGCCACTTCAAAATGCATGTCAGTCATCTGTGCTTCATCGGTGACACAAGCAACAACACATTCAAGAAACATGTAGGGAGGGGATGATGGAAGCCATGCTTCTTAGTCCTGCTCCAAATGTAAATACCATGCTTCTAGAGATTCCTCCTGGAATGGGATTCTGAAATATAGGACCTGTTGGTAAAGAGGGGGATGTGACTGAGAGAGTTGGGCTTCCTGCCAGAGAAAGAGGCTAAATGCCGTATTTCTTAGTCCTGTCCAAACAGAGGACCTTTTGGGATTCCTCCTGGATGGGAGGCTGAAATGTAGGACCTGTCCTGGGAAAGGAGGAGGACATCACTTGTTATGCCCAAGATTGTAAGGGCAACCTGTTTATCCTGAGAGCGTGTGATGAGAACCTCTCCCTCCGTCGACCTATTCACAGCAAGGCTGAGAAAGACATTGAGACACCAAATTTGGTTTTAAACACCATGCATGTAACATTTATTGAATCACACAAGTAACACAAACATTGATTATCAAGAGCTCTTTCACTCACACATTCATACAATACTCACACACACTTTCCTTCCGCCGAACATTGATCAGTTGTTCTCGAAGGCTGGGGATGACACCGTTGCCGCGGATGATGCCAACAAAATGGAGATGAAAGTCCAGGGTCTTTATACTTTTTCTTCTCTCTGGCTCTTGGCTGCTGAAGTCTTGCAATATTGCAGCCCATTACTCAACTTCCTCTTTTGGGAGGACAGACAGGTTGTTCAGTCCGTGTTCAAAGCTCTCCATTGTCCTGTCAGTTCCTCATCATGGCGACTCAGGAGATAAGGTTCTTCCCGGTCATAGTTCGTCACACCTGGATGGCACCCCACTTCAGCTTCCAAGTTTTCAGACTTTCCTCACCTCGGTTGCCAAATACCTTCGTCACATCAGTGCTTTGCATGGAACCATCTTGTTTGGTCCTTTAGCTATGTTTAAAGCACAATTCCTTGGTTCTTCAGTTCTTCAGCTCTGGGTTTAAGTCAGAACTCACTCGTTCGTCTTACACACTGAGGGAGTTGGGCTTCCTGCCAGAGAAAGAGGCTGAGGCTGATGCTATAACTTGGCCCAGGAACCCCCCTCCTCACTCTTTCTCATCCCTTCTCCCCATGGGGATTACCTTTGAACCGGTTTCAAGTGGGAATGACAGACATATAACCTGATCAGCAATTTGCTTTAAATCATAGTGGGAATGAGGTCTATTGAATCTTACCCATCGAACACTGATATATAAATATAGAGCTAACGTAGAGAAAGAGGATATATAATCAATAGCATAGATAGAGAAATGATATATAGTTGATGAAGGATAGAAATTATAATGGTACCTAAGCATATAGATAAATGAAGTTATTGATACATAAATGATATAGGGATGATAAATGCTATAAGTACAGGTACATAGATGGTGACTGTATAACTTTCCATGGGACAATACATATCTGGCTTAGCAGCAAAAGTACAGAGATATGGCTCACCAAAAACATATGCAACAGGACAAGGCTTGTCTGGCAGTACAATTGTAAGCATATTTACTTAGATGTAAACTCTACTGAATTCAATGTAAATTACTGCCATGGAAGCGCCAATAAGAATGCAGTCTTAATGTTTCAGTTGAAGTCTCTTAACAAAGCTGAAACAGGCAAACCAAAATTACAGAAAGACAGAAAAAATAATAGGTGTGCATAGTGGCAAAATATATTTGATATTTAGGCTGCCATCCTATGCCCATATACCCAAAATTAAGGCAGATTAAACTCAATGGCTTTTATTTCTACATAGAAATGTATGGGATTGCATTATCAGAGGAGTTCATTAGTGCTATGTGTAAGTATCAAAGGCATAACATGTTAAATATGGGGATAGAATAGCAATGACATTGCTGGTATAGCTTGTTATTCTAGCCATCATATTTTTATCCAAGGTATCAGAAATGGCACATGTCCCCTTTTCCTGGATAAGCAAGTTTTTATGTTTGTCTCTTCACAAATGTATTGCTTTTAAAAACCTATTGTCCCTAGTGAAAGCTTCATTCAAAATCTGGAACAAATACAAGAGATTCTTGTACACCAAAATTCTGAGATGGGCCTCAACTCAGGAAGCTTTTCACAAAGCGGAAGGATTATATAAATGAAAACGGATCACTTACAAAGATATATTAACGAAACGGAAAAAGGTGAAGACCTCAAAACAATAGAAGAACTTCAAAAGGAAGGAATAGAAATACAGTGGCTACTCTATTATCAATTAAAAGAAAGGTTTAAAAAAACAAACACTAACCATATTGGAATTGAAACTGAAAAAAAGGAATTAGAGAAGATTCTGGCTAAGAGTGAGAAGCATATGATAACCAAAGTATATAAGATCTTATTAGATATTGAGCTAAAAGAAGAGTCAGTAAAAGAAAGTATGATAAAATGGATACAGGAAATAGGAAAGCAAATTCCCCTTAATAGTTAGGGGAAAGTATGAAAAAGAAATTTAAAATTTACCAAAAGCGCTCACTTGATAGAAAATTATTAGAAATTACTTCATAGATGGCATTTGTCACCCTCAAAACTGGCAAAGATGAAAAATAATAATGAAAGCAATTGTTGGAAATGTGGGCAAAATAAAGCCACTTTTTTCCATATGTGGTGGGAATGTAATGATGCAATAGAATTCTGGAAGGCGATCAATCCAAAAATCCAAATGCTCTTTCAAATCAGTTTTGAGATGAAACCAAAAACAAAACAAATAAATATTATTATTATTATTGATCATATTGAAAGGATTTTGTGCATCTCAAAGGAGGTAAAATAAGATCATAATCGGGTTGGGTAATAGGGATAAAGCATTTGTGGAATGTTAAAGTAGCCTTTCCTCATCTCTGTCTAAGTTCATTTTGCTCTCCATTGCTTCAGCTAAGTAATGTTGATATAATGCTACTTTGTATTTGATGTTGAAAGGCATAGACATTTTTTAAGAGAATGATGTATTTTAATAAAAATAAAATAAAATAAAAAACCTATTGTCCCTAGTGATGCCTCACTAACTGAGGCAGCACTAAGACAAATGTATACTATTCATAGTAGTTTAAAGTAAGAACATTTATTTGGGAGATCAGTTTCAAATCCAACAAATCTTTTGAAAGGACCATCACTACATCAGATACTTGATGATACATCTTAATAACATCTACTCCCACATATACTTTTAGACATATTTATAAGATGATTCAGAGATACTGGTGAAAAATCTTGATGTATTATACAGTACATGAGTAAATGCAATGGTCTTCATAAATAATTTTATCCAGACGTGATAGTTGAAAAACAAAAATTTGTTCAGATATATTATACATCTGTCACTCTATACAGTTAGCATTTTGCTTGATGTATCCACTAATTATTTCAGTGCTCTGTGGCTCTCTCTCAGATGTCTGAAGCTCTGTTGCCTGCAAATTAGACAAGGATTGTGAACATTATATTCCAAGATCTTTACCTGGAAGGATATAAAAACTGTTTTCCAATCTGTACTTCAAAAGGAAGGGCCATGCAAGGGAAAGAAAATTGTATGCTGAGAGCTGGAATTAAAAATAGTCACTTTTTCAGCCTTTGGTTGGAAGAGCCTGCTCCTGGCATGAAATGGTTTCCATTTCAAGAAGAACCATTTACAGCAGTCAGTAGAAACAATGTCTTCCCAGTGCAGATGGCTTCCTCTGCCACACAACAGAACTTAGGCCATATTGTTTGAACACTTCAAACTAGCAAGGAGATCTTGAATGAGATGTTAATAGGGATATAAAGAATATTTGGAAACCTTTTCATTCTCAGTGTGTCTCATCTTGACATGTTGAGACACCTTATCCCACAAAAAGTCCACCTCCACAAAACAAATTTGATGAAGTTAATTTTGCATTTCAACAAAATCTCTTCTTGTACAATTTTCATAGAAAAGGGACAAAAGTCATCATAAAAATGTACAAAATTTACCATAAACATGTCTAACAGAGAGATACCTTTTTGTATCTTTCATTCTTGCATGCAAGAGTAAAATAAATGAAGTTTTACATCCCTAGATGAGAGCAGCCTTGGAGAAGGAGGAGTGATCTTAAGACACTTTCTCTCAGGAATCCTAAAATAACAGCATAAAGAAGAATAACAGAAGGAAATGACCAAAGAAAAAAGTAGTAACAGAACAAAAACCTATACTTTTTTTTATCTTGATAGAACTCTGTTGGTCTGCAATTTCATCACTGAACACCATGAAAAACAAATGAAATATTTGCTGAATAACCTTGCATATGGTTATGCTGGAAATCACTTAACAAATTGATCTGCATTTCACATAACAACTCTGCAGACTCAATTGCTTGCTTTAGAACTCACAGGTCCACAACATACAGTTCCACAAAAGATACCAAATTACACACTTACATGGAGGACAAGGTAGAGTTTACAGATATTTGTTGGTCTGAATTGTCAAGTATGTCCCTTTCCTGGGTTCCCAATGATGCTGAGGCTATTTTCTACATGTTTTTCCCCACTGTTTTCACAGTTCACTAAATATGTACAGGTTGAGTTGGGGGCCTTTCTACCCCCTTTCTCACATGCACATCTTCAGTTACCCTTGAACTGCATTCAGAAAAAAGTTCTTCCACTTAAGGGTCCTTCTCAAAGCAACTGAAAACTAGAACTGGAAGAAATGAAATAGAAAGATCAAGTAGTACTTTTACCTGCAGAGTCTGGAGGTTCTTCCCACCACAGACTCCTATAAACTGAAATCATTGTGTGCTTTTACATCCTGCTTACTATACTGGTGGAACACTATCAGGAGAATGTACTGACAGCCTGTATTACCAGCCTTCTTGGAAAGTGGACCTACATACACTTGAATAGACTAGGAGAAAAAAGAAGAGCATGAGAAAATCCTCTACAAAACTGCTCAATGAAGAACAGTTACCATCGTTATCTTCTAATGGAACTGTTAGAGAGAGAAGTAGTTACTGGTACCTAACTGAAGCAGAAGATAACCACTTTGGCCATTTTGGTTGTGTTAGCTCTTGGATCCTGCCTTTAGACTATGTTACATGTAAAGATTGTGCTGTGTGAACTAGTCCATAGTTCTGAATCAGAACTTAGAAATGAAAACGGGGAATAGGAATCTACTTGTGCTGATGGGGTTATAATCCCCATGAAATTGTATGTTTGTAGTTTGGTCATACACTTGGACTTAGCCCTGAGCCAGGAGGCTTTGGCACTGGCCATTTGTATGATTTCACGATTAAAACTAGTGCACCAGCTGCATCTATCCCTGGAGAACCCAGATCAGTCTGGAGAACCCAGATCAGTAACACATGCCTTCAGTACATCCTGTTTGCATTACTGTTCCACACTCTGTAGCTGTGTCTGCACTGCAGAATTGATGCAATTTGACACTGTTTTAATTGACATGGTTCAATGATAGGGAATTCTGTGACAACAGAGCTCTCTGATGGAGAAGACAAAGCATCTCAAACAACTACAAATCCCAAAATTCCATAGCATTGAGCAATTGCAGTTAAAACAGTGTCAAATTGCATTATTTCTTCAGTGAGGATGCAGCCTATGTGGGGCTACCTTTGGAAACTATTTGGACATTTCAGCAGGTCTAATATGCTATGGCTAAACTGCTGACTGGAGCATAGTGGCGGGTTACAAACCGCCATAAAGTACGCGCTCCGCGCGTACTAGGGTTAGGAAGGGCCGTATTAGGGTTAGGAAGGTTCTTACCTTCCTGACGGCCCTTCCTCCCAGTTGACGTACTGGACGCTGTGTCGCGGCGGAAGTGACGTCGCGAGGGCGCACTCCACCCCTCGCGGCGCCACTTCCGCGTTCAAAAAAGGAGCGGCATTTCGCTGCTCCTTTTTTGCTGCGCAGGGAAGCCTCGCGGTCTGGCAGCTGGGGCTTCCCTGCGCAGCGAATGGCGGCGGCGGGAAAACGGCCCCTTGAGGGCCGTTTGTATCCCGCCATACATAGGAAACATACAATCATCTTGTAGTTGAAATCTTCACCAGCTACTGGTCTGTTTCAGGATACAACTCTGTTTATGACCTATGCGTAAAATCTATACACCTTTTATTCATATCTGAAAGCTTGAATATCCCCACATGAGCTTGCCCAAGTTTTATGATCTCCAATGAAAGACTTTCCACCACCATCACAGACTCATCCATTAATGACATAAAAAAGATATTTTCAGTAACTGTTTCTAAGTTATGGGACTCACTTCTACAGATGGTTTGGTCAGCTTTCTTTTCATTGGCAGAAAAAAAATCTTATTTAAGCAGTCCTCAGTCCTCATTGAGGCAGAAAGATGTGCAATGGATGGGGTATTTTTAATAGAACTTGTACTGACTGTGTTTGTAATTGTTTTAAATGAATGTTTAAAACATATTGTACACCGCTATGATCTGCCAGGAATAGCGGTTTATAAATCATTCATTCATTCATTCATATTGATTGTTAAATGCTTTTTTATATTTTGTGCCACATATTGTTTTAGTTATTTTGTTTTAGTCCCAATTCATTTTCTAGTAGACACTTCCAACAGAATTTCTTTGGGCTGCAAGCAGTATGTGTCTAATATGGATATAACCATAATATATAACATCATCTCATGGGAATTTTCATATGAGACCTTTCAAGGGAGGGTTACTTTTGCATCTGTTTCTTTCAAATTAGGAAGTGTTAGGGATGAGCAGCTGGGTGTACAAAATGAACACATGCTACTTAATTGGAAATGATAAGTAAACAGGCGTTCAAGTGTTTGAACCTAGAAAAACTTCCTCTTAAAATGTGAACATATTGTTCAGTATTTTAGAACTGGGATTAGTCTCTTTAGATCATGAAAGATGAGTATACTTTCAGAAAAAACCATAAATCCTATTAGAAGAAAAAATAGTAATAAAGAGGATAAGTAATAAAGGGTGTCCATTTTCAATATCTTTTGGATCATGTCTTTGGTACTGTCAATGTTATTACAAACATAGAACCATTGTTCAACCTCTCAGTTTTCTTGCCATCCCTCTCCTTCTTACTTCAATCAATCTGAACATGAACGTTTTAATATCTTTCTTGCTATTGTTCTTTTGATAAGAATTAGATGAACACCTAATATCTTTTGCTACCCATCATTGCTTCTGTACAGCTTCCCCCTAAGTGAACCGTACTGTACAAAATCCTCCTTTAAAACATGTTGCATTACTACTTGGATCCCACAGATCTGTCTCTTAAGCATCATTATGTTCATTATAACTGATAAGTGCAATCATTTTTTTTAACAAACAATAATCTACACTTTTCAGCATTTTCCCAATCTTTTTTTAATTATAGATATGCCTCTTTTTTACATCAACTGTACTATATATGTTGTTTGTTGTTGTGTACCCTCAAGTTGTTTCTGATTTTATGGTAACCCTAATGTGCCATGTTTTACTTGTTACTTATCATAGGGTTTTCTGAGCAAGGTTTACTCAGAGGTGGCTTTGCCAGTGTTTTCCTTTGAGGCTGAGGGAGTGTGACTTGCCCAAGTGCATTTTCATGGTCAAGTGGAAATCCAGAGTCCTAATCCAATGCTCAAATCACATGCTGTTTTCAAAAACCAATATAATGCCGATTAATTATGATACTTAAACATTTCACTGTTTGGTTTAATAAGGGAGGTCTATCTCTGCTATTTCCTATTTGGGGGCATGGGGGGGGGGGAGGAAGAGGGTGACATGACATAATGTACTGTATATTACTTTTTGTGTGTGTGTCCAGGGACAAAAGGATTCATTAATAAAATCAGGATAAGGCTTTTTGTGTACATTTTCCCAATTTCCATTCAGATTTAACTGTTTTTCATTTTTAGGATTTCAGGAAACCTTGATTCTGTGGAAGACATTCAACCTGCATTTCACTATTAGCTTCTACCTTGTCCAAAATGTCATCTTTCTCTTCCTAATGATATTTTTTTTTAGTCAGCTTGGCATCTAGCAAAGTGAAGGACAACAGCATCTAACACTTAATGAATAAATAATGCATCTATACAAGTACATACAAAATGAAAACCTTATGACAACATATTAGATACACAAATTATATCAAAAACCCTGAAGAGAGAAAATATGGCAAGATGTGTAGTTCAGAACTTCAATAAAATAAGCAATTTTCCCAGCACTGTATACTCATACCATGTTGCCATCTTCCTTCTCTTTTTAGACCTGAACAAATAGCCACTGAATTTCTTTGAGAGACACAGATGTAACAGGTACTTAGAATTAGATCTCTTTTCATCACTACATACACACACGTTTGATCTCTGTGTTTCTAAACTACATAATAGCATAGTTTGACACCACTTTAACTGTCACGGCTCAAGGCTATGGAATCCTGGAATATAAAGTTTATAATTCCAAAGCTCTCTTTGGAGGATGGTTAAATATCTCATAATATCTCACAAATCCTAGAAATCCATAGCATTGAGCCATTTTATTTTTTTATTTATTTCCAAAATTTATATCCTGCCTTTCTTCCACAGTGGGACTCAAGGCAGGTCACGACATAAAAAAAAAAAAAAATAAAAAAAAATACAAGGTTAAAACATTGAGTACAAAAATTAAAAAAGACTACTAACAACTAAAACAGATAAAAACAGCTTAATTCAAAGCAATAAAACATTAAACATCATAAAACATTAAAACATTAAACATTAAAACAACACTCAAATAGAATCTTGCCATCAAACGCCTGCCTGAATAAAAATGTCTTCAACCGCCAGTGGAATGAGAGCAGAGAGGGGGCCAACCTGACCTCACATGGCAGGGAGTTCCACAATCTGGGAGCAGCCATGGAGAAGGCCCTCTCCTGAGTCCTCACCAACTGCACTTGTGAAGGTGGTGGGACTGAGAGAAAGCCTTCTCCTGCTGATCTCAGTGCTCGGTCTGTCTTATATAGGGAGATCTGGTCCTTCAGATAGTCTGGATCCAAGCTGTTTAGGGCTTTAAAGGTCAAAACCAGCACCTTGAATTCTGCCCAAAAACGGACTGGTAGCCAGTGTGGCTGTTTAAGCAAGGAGGTGACAGGATCCCTGTAGCTAGTCCCAGTCAACACTTTGGTTTCAGCATTTTGCATCAGCTGCAGTTTCCTAACAGTTTCCAAAGGCAGCCCCATGAAGAGCACATTACAGTAGTTCGAATGGGATGTAACCAAGGCATATGTCACTGTAACCAGATCTGGCATCTCAACTGTGCAAACTGTCTTTTAACTTAAAGGAGTGAAGCCCAGGTTTTTGTAACCCTGTCTTGTCAAAACCACCATTATGAATTTTAAATGTGAAGTTCAAAGGAGACAACTTCTTATATTTGATAATTCAGTCCCTTCCCTTTTTTCTTGCTGTAATTTTATTTTCCAAGAGAATCAAAAATCATACTGTCCATTTAACTGCTCTGACCCAGCTGTTCTGCTACTTGCAGCCTCTTACAGCAAGATAGTTAGTAAATTCCTTTTTATAGCAAAATATATTGTATCTTATTTGTTGTTATAGTGTGTTCCTCTTTGGTTTGTCAGAGTGTATCACAAGGAGTAAGTTAAGATATCCTGTGTTTTAACTGTGCAAATGTACTCCTGGCCACTGCTGAGGCCTCAGCATCCAGGCTCAGAGTGGAGGCCAGGAACAGACCCATACTGGGAGCCTGAGATTTCAGGGGGCGCTTCCTTGGAGTCAGATGGGAAGGAGAGATAGATTTGGCTGTTATCCGCATACTGGTGACAGAACACCCCAAAACTCCAGATGACCTCTCCCAGTGGTAGTTGGTAGCCAAGGTAGTTAAAGCAGTGTCAAGCTACATTATTTATGCAGTGCAGATTAGATGAGAAAGAGAGAGAGAGATCCTTTTTCTAGAATAAGAGTACTGCAGGCTATGGAGTATCCCCCTATAATGCTATCCCAGCAACTCTGTGTGCATTGAAAATGGAAAGTAGTTCACACATCTATGGAGTTCCTGAGTTCTACTTAGTTATGCAACATAATGTTACACTCTAGCTGGACCAATGGCAGAATCATAGAATCATAGAGCTGGAAGAGATCACAATCAAAATACCTCCGACAGATGAACATCCAGTTAAAAACCTCCAAAGAAGGAGACTCCATCACATTCTGAGGCAGCATATTCCATTGTTGAACAGCTCTGACCATCAAGAAGTTCCTCCTGAGATTTAGGTGGAATCTCTTTTCCTGTAGTTTGAATCCATTGCTCCTTGTCCTTGTCCCTGGAGCTGTGGAAAACAGACTTATTCCCTCTTTAATGTGACATCCCTTCAAATATTTAAACATGACTATCATATCTGCTCTTCTTTTCCTCAGGCTAAACATTCCCAGCTCCCTAAGCCACTCCTCATAGGGCATGACTCCCAGACTTTTCACCATTTTAATCACCTTCCTCTGGACACATTCCAGTTTATCAACATCCTTCTTGAATTGAGTACCCAAGACTGGACATAGTATTCCAGGTGAAGGCTGACCAAAACAGAATAGAGTGGTACTATTACTTTCCTCTGTCTAGCCACTATACCTCTAGTGATGCATTGGCTTTTTAGTTGCATCACATTAATAGCATCACACTGTTAACTCATGTTCAAAATGTGGCCTAGAAGGACTTTTAGATCCCTTTCACATGTAGTCTTGGCAAGCCATGTGCCCCTCATCCTATATCCATGCATTTCATTTTTTTCTGCCTAGGTGTAGGACCTTACATTTCTCCCTGTTGAAATTAATCTTGTCAGCTTTAGGCCAGCCTTCTAATCTATTTAGGTTGTCTTGAATTTTAATCCTGTCCTCTGGGCAATTAGCAACCCCTCTCAGTTTTGTATCATCTGCAAATTTAATATGTATGCTCTCTATTCCTTCATCCAAATCACTGATAAAGATGTTAAATATCACAGGGACCAGTAGAGATCCTGTAGAACTCCACTAGTCATCTGTCTACAGGATGAAGAGAAGCCATGGGTGAGCACCCTTTGGGTTCAGTCAGTCAGCCAATTACAAAGCCACTGTCTACTGCAGTGCTGGAATGCAGGGACAGGGCAGATATGAACTGTCTTGATTCTTAAAGCATAAAGAAATCTAAATGGTTCAGAAAAAAAGATGTAATGGGGGAAAATGTCATCTTCCCCTGAGATCATCCATAATATAACCTCAGAGCTCTGACAAGAGCAAACTGGTAAATCCAGGAGCACCAAGTTTGTAAAACCCCTGGCATCATTTATGCCAATGCCCTTAATGATGGATTGATGGGTGAGACTTATGGGCTGGGGGGAGAGGTTCTTTGCTCTTCTACACAGTTCATTTATCACTATGGACATTAAATGTCCATTCATTCCCCCTAACTAAAGGATGGCTCTTATCTAATTTTACAACAGTAAAATATTGTTCCAATATTAATAGCGTGACAATCAACTTAAAGGAAAATCCTGACTGATAGTGGAAATGAATGTGGTCATATTCTGCTATAAAGTCATGTATAATTTAAAATGTTTCCAAGTTTAGGTTTTCAAACTTCAAAAAATAATCTTGAAAATCAAATATAAAATGTATGCGTCCTTTAACAATTATTTTTTATTTAAAGTTATAAAGAGAAAAATGAACATTTTAAAGCATCTTAAATAAAGTATTTGATACCATATGTCAATCACTAAAGTAATTGATGTCAAATGCCAAGCAATAACATGATTAATAATAAAAAAGACAGATACCGTCTTGTGCATCTATTCCTGTTTTATTTTTAAGATGGATGCACTTCAAAACACTTTAAAATATTTAAAGAGCATATATCACAAATTTTAAATGTTGATGCTATAATAATAATAATAATAATAATAATAATAATAATAATAATGGTTGGTGATGGCAGGCTTAGCTATACTTGAAGTTTACAATTCTGGGTTACACACAAAATCTCCAGCAGTTTGCTTTTGTGCCTGAAATACAGCTTGGTAACAGCTCACATCCATCATAGCAAGTTTTGCTCCTGGCTTAACTGAGGTGTCATTTCCATCCAAATTAAAGAATTAAAAGTTTACCTTCTGTATCTCTAGGCTACCTACACGTGCTCAAATGTCCTCTCCTTCTAATTCTCCTATCAGTCTTTGTCACCATAGGGTACAAAACTATGGAACAGGATAGTGTGGACTTTGGCAGCTCCTGGGGAAAGAAAAGAATAACATTTCTGCATTGCCAAGTTCTGCTGAAGGGGGTCTTCATGTTAATTTCATTTCATTTCCCTTGCTAGCATCTTCTATTTTAATTCCTTATTTATTTACTTATTTATTGTATTTTTATATCACGACCCAGCCCACCAGGGCCCCTGAGATTTTGCACAACAGGTAAAAACATTCAAATTCATTAAAACATTGAAGTGTTATTATTTGTAATACTTGTCTCATTTATTTAT
Source organism: Sceloporus undulatus (assembly GCF_019175285.1). Taxonomy (NCBI): domain Eukaryota; kingdom Metazoa; phylum Chordata; class Lepidosauria; order Squamata; family Phrynosomatidae; genus Sceloporus; species Sceloporus undulatus. Next base: position 187,112,869 of record NC_056525.1, on the reverse strand, counting down.
TAATATGAATCTAGTAAATACCAAATTAAGTCAATGTCTTCTTAAAAGATTCACCAAAGTCAGTCAGTCTTCCAAGAAAATTCTTACTGAATCATATTCATTTTATAGTAGGTAAAGCTTTTATTACTTATCCAACTATATCCAAGAAAGACCAGCTACATACTGGGAGCGGGTTCTTTTTGGGGCTCCTGTAAGCCATGTGGTTTGGTTGCTGTGGCCTCTGTCCGGGGAAGAAAGGGGAGGTGTCTCACCTTCCTTTTCTTCCCATCTGTCAAGCCCCCTACTCTACTAGATCATTTGTTTTCTAGAAGTTATTAGCTGGGTGTAAAGTATGTACCAAACAGTCCTGGTCTAACATTCTTTATTTTAATTGGTGTTTAGGTTTAATTAATTTAGGGTTAATTAAGTTTAGGGCTAATATTGCTGAGAAAATTGTGGTCTTTGAAATGAATTTAAAGACATAGCCATATTAGTCTGGAAAATCAGCATGCAAAGGGATAGCAATAACAATAGCGAATACATTTCTATACCATTTATCAGTGTACTAACACTCCCTAAATAGTTTACAATGTCTAAGCTAATTGCTCCCAACAAGCTCGGTACTCATTTTACCAACCGACAGAAGGATGGAAGGCTGAGTGGACCCTGGAGCCCTGCCTGCAATCAAATTCAAAACCTTGTGGCTGTGAGTAGCTGCAGTACCAGCATTTAACCACTGTGCCACCAGGGATCTTGCAGCACCTTTGAAACTACAGTGCGCCCGCATCATACACAGGCGCGTTTTACATGGTTTTCAGCATATGCTGAAAGCCGCACAAGGAGAAGGGGCAGTGCATCCCATAGGGTTGAATGGGGCATGCGCCCATGGCGCTTGCACGCTACTGCACCACCACACCGCCGTGCCACCACATGCACCAGCCCCATTCATTTAAATGAGGCTCGAGCATTGGCAGCATTTGCTTTATGCGGGGGCATCCAAAACGGATACCTCGCATAAAGTAAGGGTGCACTGTAACTGAAAAATAGACATTAGTAGCCTGAGCTTTCATAGACTTGAGCTACTTTCTGTTTGAAATGTGTTTTTTTTTCATTCCTGTGTTTTTATTCAAATTGGCCTCATGTGATTAAAAGAAATTAACAGAAATAGTGAACAATAGCAGGAAAATCCACTCTGGGAGCTTTTTAGACTGAAGGAAAGAGTATAAGGGTTCTAAATAAATAAAAATTAAGAAAAAATACATTAAAAATTAACGTGGCTTTTAATTTATTGTATATGCTCTCATTGGCAGAAGAAACCATTTTTGCACAATATTTTGGAAAGTCCTTGAAAACATAAAATGAAATGCTTAAGTTGTTAGTTGTCATATGGAAGTTTCATGAGTGACTAGAAAACAGATACAGAGCAACCTTCTTTCGCCTTTTATTTCCTTTAAGAAACGTCATTCAAGAGGTCATTTATTTGGATCTTACACTGGAACACTTTCTTAGACATTTTTATCTCAATCATGCATGAACGAAAAAGTGAATCAAATGGGCAGTATACATTCTTGAGGTCTTATCTGTGTTTGTTATTTTCCTTTGACCTTTTTATGTTAAAATATAAGCCGTCATATTGCTTCTAGAAAGCATTTAGGTAACACTAAGATATCAGCTGAGAGACCCAATGTGCTGTAGTGGTTTGAGCATTAAACTATGGTTATGGAGATCAGGGTTCAATTCCCCGCTTGAGCATAAAAACTGACTGGGTGACTTTGAGGAAGTCACACTCTCTCAGCCTCAGAGAATGGCAGTGGAAAACCCCCTCTGAAGAAACTTGCCAAGAAAACCCCATAATAAGGTTGCCTAAGTAAAAAATCACTTAGAGGCACACCACCACCACCACCACCACCACCACCAAGATATCAGCTAACTAGGCAATCTAAAATTCTTATTTGAAGAAAAACACAAGTAAACTTAGATTGTAAGCCTGAGGGCAGGGAACCGTCTAATTAAAAGATTGTATGTACAGCGCTATGTAAATTTACAGCGCTTTATAAATAAAAGTTAATAATAATAATAATAATAATAATAATAATAATAATAAACTGTCTTTACTGTGAACCCAACAAATATTTGTATACATCAAAATTAATAATAAAAATAAAGTCTTGAGCGACTGTCTTTATAAAATTGTATTTACTTTAAGCTATGAATACTTTGCATGACAAGTTATGGTATGAGAGCAGAGAACAGAAATAAAAATGGAAAAGTTGTAATTAGCAGTTTGACTATTTGCAGGTTAGGGATGGAAAGAAAGTTCATTATTATTCATTCCTAGCTTGAGGAAATGGGTTTCCCAATAGTCATGAAACCCCTTTGGGAAGCATGATAGATGAGCAAGAAAGAGTTGCAGAGTAATTATTCTTCATAGAAAGATGTGGATGTTTTGTACAAAATGCCCCTCTTTTCTGCACTGATTTTCCCCCCACTGAAGACATTGTTTTCTGAGAATAAGCAATTTTTTTTTCTGTGCAGAAGAAAGGATTTCAGCACACAAAACCCCCCACATGTTTTCTATTTAGGATAATTCTTCCACAACACCTGGAGACATTTAGATACTTTGAAAATACTGAGTAATATTCATTTTCTCTTGCAGAGGAGAGGAAAGTGTTGTAATTGTTAGTCCTAGCATGAAAGGATGAAACATTCAAGGATTTCTACCCCTGGGGTAGGCTCTCATTTTTCCATCTCCGCACTTGGTCCAACTTGGATCTGTATTTGCATTTGAGTCTGTATACAATTGTGGGATATACAGATTCAGTAACCTCATATGAAAATGTGAATCCAACAAACTTCTCTCTCATTTCTACTGGTAATTAAACAAAACAAAATTCAGAAAGCTTTTAAGGTGTTTTTTTCCAGGAACTAGCATTTGTTTGAAAAGGCAAAATAGTCTTATCAAACATTCTTTCTGAACTCCAAAAGGAGAAATCGAGAACAACTGAATTCTCTCTGTTTTGACCCTAATATTTATATAAATACTGAATAAGATTCCTTTAAATTCTAAATACAACTTATTCTATGTCAAATTCGAGTTTACAGCTCTCAGCATCAGTTATGTCATCCTTGCTGTGTCCTCCACAGAAGCCTATACTATTTTTTCCCCCTGAATGTAGTTGGACACTACTGTAGTTGATTTCTCCTTTAGGTTAACAATAATTAGAGATTTTAAAAACACATTGAAAGATTTTGCTAGATCCATTACAGTCTGAGTCATGCAAAATGCATTTTACAATTAATCCAGCCCAATGTGAGAGTGTATTAATATTTTTCTCTCCCCTTAACTTGTTCCATGAAATATATGGAAAAATTACAGGGTCATGAAAGTGGGTTGCAGAGTGCAACAACCTTACAAAGTGAAGAGAGACAAAATATCAGGATAACAATGCTTAAAAAATATGGTAAAGTTTACATGGCAAAAACAAATCTAATGAGAAAAACAAATGTGACATTGGGTGCATAATGTAACACTTAACAATTTAAATTGTTCATTTAGAAATACATTTGTTAAGTGATCTTTATCCCATTCAACAAATATAGATATAACACCTGATTGTAGAGCTCCTACAATGGGTGGGTCCTTGAACAAATCAGGCCTGACCTCTCCCTGAAAGCCAAGATGATCAAATTGCATCTTAATGCAAGGCTTTCTGATGTCATGTTTGCTGTTGCTGTGTGCCTTCAAGTATTTTGTGACCTATGGTGACCCTATCTATCTCTCCTTCACATCTGATTCCAAGAAAGCTGTCTCTGTACTAAACCAGTGTCCACTGTCAGTAATGGACTGGATGAGGGCAAACAAATTGAAACTTAATCCGGACAATACAGAGGTGCTCCTGGTCAGTCTTAAGGCACATCAGGGAATAGGGATGTTGCCTGTGATGGATGGGTTTATATTTTCCCTGAAATTTCAGGCTCGCAGCTTGGGTGTCCTCCTGGTGTCCATTCTGAGCCTGGAAGTCCAGGTTTCAGCAGAAGCCAGGAATGCATTTGCACAGGTTAAACTCGTGTCTGAGCTGTACCCATTCCTTGAGATGTCAGATCCGGCTATGGTGATACATGTCTTGATTACATCCCATTTAGACTACTATGTGAGGCTGCCTTTGGAAACTGTCCAGAAACCTCAGCAGGTTCAAAACACTGCAGCCAGAATGCTGACCGCAGTTGCATGTAACTCCCTTGTTAAACAGCTTCACTGGCTACATGTTTGTTTCTGGGCACAATTCAAAGTGATGGTCATGACCTATAAAAGCCCTACACAGCTTAGGTCCTGACTATTTGAGAGACTATGGCGGGTTAAAAACTGCCACTTGGGACGTCCTCAGGACCTCCCAGTTTAAAAAAGGGGCGTCTCTTCCAGATGCCCCTATTCCTGTTACGGACTCTGTCCGTAACAAATGGCGGCGGCCGTTCCATACGGCCGCCGCCATCGTGACGTAACGGACGCTGTGCGTCCACATGTCGCGTGGCGCTAATGATGTTGCGAGTGCGCCATTGGCGCCTCGCGGCGTCATTAGCGTGCCGCCAGAAGAAGCTCCATTTTGGAGCTTCTTTTTTGCTCCATAAGGGAGCCGCGCGGTTTGACTGCGGCGGCTCCCTCACGGAGCAAACAGCAGCGCTGGGAGACCGCCACAAAGCGGCAGTTTGTAATGCCTCTGTATCTCCCCATACGAACCTCCTAGAGTCCTGGGATCTTCAGGAGAAGGCTTTCTCTCAGTCCCATCAAGATCACCGACTCACTTGGTGAGGACACAAGAGAGAGCCTTCTCAATGGCTGAACCCTCCCTCTGGAATTCCTTTCCTTGGGAGGCTAGGCTGGCCCCCTCCTTGCTGACCTTTCACCAGCAAGTAAAAACGTTTTCATTTAGGCAGAAATTTGGTATATAATGCATAGCATGGTGGTTTTTATGGAGCAGCTGGGTTTTTAGTTTGTTTTAAACTCTTGTATATTTTTATATCATTTTATATTCAGTGTAGATATTTTTAATTATTTTAAATTTTATTGAGATTTTAAATGTTTTGTTTGTGAGCTGCCTTGGGTCCTTCCAGGAAAAAAAGTAACAGACAAATGAAATAAATAAATAAATAAATAACATGGGCTTTTCTTTGGGGATAGCTTTTGCCTTCTTCTGAGACTGAGAAAGTGTGACTTTTCCAAATTCTCTTTCTAAAAGTATGCAATAGCTCACAACCAGATATTTTCTCTTTTTGTGAACTGTAAGAGAGAGTTTAGAAAGGAGTGTTTTTCTGAGTGACTGAGGCCAGCCCAGTTGTCTGACATTTAGACAACTTGCTTGGGGGGAAGAGATGTGACAAAGGAAGACAGACTAAGTGAATGGCTGCTTCTGTGCACACATCCAATACATCCAATCATATTGCATAGGGCAGATGCATGTTCTGTTATTTATACCTGTCTGCCAGAAATCTTGGCAAGGTACCCATTCAGAATTACAATGATGAGAGATGACTGGAACCAGTGTGCATTTATCTGTAGTCCTTAATGGCACAATAATAATAGTAATGGTAGCATAATATAACAAAATACAAAATCAACCAAACAGTACATTTTGTGGGGCCAAATAAAAAGCACAAAATGCATCATGCAAGCTTTTGACATTCCATTGATTTCTTCATCAAGCAAAACATATTTTAAAAATCATAGAAGACTAGTAAAGGGATGATGCTGAAGTCACAGGCCTGCATTTTGCACCAGATGTTGCTTCTGTTGCAGTTAAACTGGTCTGGAGGGATCTCAGTGCAGGCAGAAGCAACTCTCCTTCCTAGCGATATGGAGACTGTGACTAGAGACTGAAGCAAACAGGTGAAATAGAGCGGCTTCCAGCTGCTTTGGGGCTGTGATGTTTTGATGATGTATGCCCCTGAAGTGGCCGAAAACTGCTCTGAGTAAAAGGAGTGGCTCATTTGGGACTGCGGTGATGGTCCGCTTCAGGAGCAGAATGTGTAGTCACTGCATTCCCAGAGTGATTGCAGCTGGAGGGAGTTTCTTCACGCCCATCTGCTTCATCCCAAAAAGTGGTCCTCATACAATCAAGAAGCTGAACAGCGTATGATTGCACCAAAATCTCTGTTTTGTAGATTTTCACTTTTGTTGTATGTTGCTGCATGGCACACATGGTAGCATCTGCCCTGAGTAATGGCAGCAATTCAACAAGTTATTTTTTATTAGAGTAAAAGTCATAAGTAATGAGTAGTTGGGTGACAAAATGAGTAATGCAGCTAGTTCATTTCCAAGCTCTGACCCACCTAGTGTGTACTGAGATAATGGAACAAAGTCTTCTACTCATATTCAGGGTAAAAACTGTCTTTTACATTTTAATCTTTGCCTGAAAAGTTATCACACCTCATTTTTTTTATGATGTGGCAAAACAAGCAAAATACATTACAGTGTGATACCTGTTTTGAAGTCTGTGATATCAGAAGATATCAGAGATATAAAGATTACTGTATTAAGGGAGATATCTATCTTGATCAAGATATCAGAAGTTATCAGACTTCAGAACTAATGTTGTGGTTTGTTAAAGCTGACCTCAAAGCTAACCTAAGTCTAGCCAGTCCCAAAACTCTGTAGATGCCACTTATGTGTGGTGAACATCCAGAATTCAATCTTTGGCAGACTGTCCAATTGGGTGAAGTTGAACATACTTTTCAGGTGCTTTCGTTTCCAAATACAGGTTGCACATCTCTTAATTTTTGGAGGGCAAAATTAGTTGGTTCCCAGAGGGATCTGACAAGAATTTCTTGTTTCTATCCTAAATTGGCCACAGGAAGTGAGACTGTTCACCAATGGTGGGTCACAAATTCCTTTTATTTGGCTAAATGATTTGCTCAAATATAAAAATCACAATATCAAGTTGGGGATGTTGCATCAGAGCCATCACAGTGGTGAAGGGAGATGCCCAAAAGTAGTACCAAAAGCTACTTCTCATTGCCTATAAGACCAATATGACTTTGTCTATTTCCCTCTAGTGACCTCATTGACCTTTAGATTTATCATCTGAGTGTGTCCTGATGGTTCATTTGCTTTAAGCCCAGATGTTACACCAAGTAAAATTGAAAGCCTCCAAATCCATCCATGCAGCATGTTAATCAAGTTAACCAAATGTACATATATTTCCTCATCTTCTATGATTTATTTTCCTTATGAAAACAAAGAATTGTCTGGCCTTAAACTCTACTTCATGACCTCTGGAAATTTTCCTTTGACACAGTATTGTTCAGAGTGTTCATCTTTACAGGAAGGCCAATTTTCTGTGAGCTTTAGTCAGAATTAAAAGGATCAAAAGGTGCTAAATGTCATATCTTATTCCTGGGACCCAGGTTCAGGCTGTGACAGAAATAATGAAGCAGGACGGGGGGGGGGGGGGGGGGAAAAAAAAGGGGGGAGGGGGGGGGGGGGGGGGGGGATGTGAAACAGAAGGACAGAAGGACATGCCAGGGGATGGGATAGACAGTGACATTCCTCAGCAACTATAACATAGAGACATGGACTCAGTAATACCAACCATAATGAAACACAGAGGAGACAGGGATGGTTCAAAGTGCTTGGGTCATTTATATAAGAAATACTCATTAATCAGGCAGCCACAAATAATCCAGAAACTTCCTCAGGAGATTGTTACTGACAACTGACCTTTCAAAAGGAAGGAACATTTCAATCTCTTGAATTTTGGGTTGTATTCCTGAAGAACCCTGGACATTACATCATAAATTGACCATGCTACCAGACAGATCCTTGGACTGAAGCCTTGATTTTCTTGCTATATCTTACTGATTTGGACTGCTTGAACTCTGAGAACTGTAACTGTAAGCCTCTATACATGACTGGGTCTGTTACTGTCTCATCTCTAATGGACTCCACTTAGTACTTTCCTCCTCACTCATCTACAAGACAAAGCACCGAATTCTAGTCCACTAAATAAGTTCAATGCCTTGAACAATTCAGGCTAAAACCTAGAACAGATTCAGCACTGCACTGACATGGAAGCTGCCAGACACCACTGTCTTGATTAGAAAATTGCTCTTACACAAGGGAGAAATGAAATTCTCAAGATGCCTATTTTTCTTCTTAGTGGTGGCCCATGAATGCACACACAGTTTTGCATATGAACAATACAGGTAAAACACAGACCTGAGCTGGGGATGCAATGAGCATACATTATACTAAACAGAGACATGCATTTTCAGAAGTAGGAATAAGTGGTTTGAACATTGGACTGTAAGATGAATGAGTGAGCTCTGACTTAAACCCAGAGCTGAAGAACCGAAGAACCAAGGAATTGTGCTTTAAACATAGCTAAAGGACCAAACAAGATGGTTCCGCGCAGAGCATTGATGTGACGAAAGTATTTGGCAACCGAGGCGAGGAAAGTCTGAAAACTTGGAAGCTGAAGGCGGGTGCTGTCCAGGTGTGACGAACCATGACCGGGAAGAACCTTATCTCCTGAGTCGCCATGATGAGGAACTGACAGGACAATGGAGAACTTTGAACAGAACGAGTAGCTTTGAACACGGACTGATCTGAACAACCTGTCTGTCCTCCCAGAAGAGGAAGTTGAGTAATGGGCTGCAATATTGCAAGACTTCAGCAGCCAAAAGCCAGAGAGAAGAAAAAAGTATAAAGACCCTGGACTTTCATCTCCATTTTGTTGGCATCTACCGCGGCAACGGTGTCATCCCCAGCCTTCGAGAACAACTGATCAATGTTCGGCGGAAGGAAAGTGTGTGTGAGTATTGTATGAATGTGTGAGTGAAAGAGCTCTTGATAATCAATGTTTGTGTTACTTGTGTGATTCAATAAATGTTACATGCATGGTGTTTAAAACCAAATTTGGTGTCTCAATGTCTTTCTCAGCCTTGCTGTGAACAGATCCACGGAGGGAGGGGTTCTCATCACACGCTCTCAGGATAAACAGGTTGCCCTTACAATCTTGGGCATAACAGGACTACATCTTTGAAGACCAAGGTTTAATTCCCCGCTTGGGTTGGGAAACCCACTAAGGAACCTTATGTGAGTCAGCCCCAGAAAACCCTGTGATAGGTTTTCCTTAGGGTTGCTACAAGCGAGAAAAGACTTAAAGGCACACAACAACAAGAATGTAAGTGCAAAACTAAGAATGCAAAATTCTCCCCAGCAGATTTATACTACTTCCAGCACTTTCATCAATAGTTTTGTTTGTTTGTTTTTGCCAAGCCTTCTTGTTCTACACTGCTTCCCTTCCCAACTGCTACTGACAAAAATATTACATATTGATTTCCTTGGGAACAATGCCTAGTAATTTCACCTTTGAGGAACTGACAACTTCCAAATGAAAACATATTTCATTGGAGAAATGCTCAGGTCTTCACAGCAGGTAAAATGTAATTTAAAGTGCACTATTTGTAAGGTAGTGTTCTTCACGAGAATGAATGGAAATGCCAGCGGCTGGCTGACTTCTTTCTCTTTGAGGTGAGTTAGCTAGCGAAATCAAGCTGACCTCTTCATTCTGCATTAAGGGATAGTGTTTGTTATTGTTTTTCTGTAGCATTTCAAAAATACTTCACCTAAAACCAAAAAAAGTGATGCTTGAAAGTGATGTGTTAATAAAGACTACCACTCCTCTGAGATTTTAGCAAACAAACAAACAAACAAAGAAGCAAGCAAGCAAGCAAAAAATCAATGCTGTTTAAGCTTTCATTTTGTTTGTATCTAGTATATTTTGCAGTGATTGTGAGGTAACAAGGTGCTTCCATATGTTAAATTGCTGCATTTGAAGCTGGTTAGAACTCCCACTATGGAGCAAGTCAGCTTTGAAATAGTCGTACACTTCAGCAGTCTTCAGTACATCTTCACAGCAGGTGAAATCCAGGAAGAAATGTCTATAGGGAGATTTCTTCTACTTGCTGTTAACGTTTGATGTCAAATCTGAGTCTATAAAATTGCTGCATCTTCCCAATTAAAAGTCAGTCCAGACCAGCATCAAACAAATCAGAACATCATAAGCTATATAAGAGAAATTTATTCCCTCACTGTAATGTTACACTTTACAGTACATGAAAGTATAAATAAAACAAGTATAGGACAAATTTAGTTACACAAGGTGTGTGTTGACCACAAGTTTCAATTCTTACCCAGATAGTTATTTTTCATACAACTCAGTTTGACTCTGAATGATTCAGAGGCCATCTGCTTTGAGTCTGGTCTGAATTTCTATTCAGAAATCCAAAATTCTGTAGATCTCTTTGACTGTCATTGGGAATAAACAGTTTGCAATGACTTTTTTTCCTGATCCTCCAAACAGACCAAAAATCTTTGAGGCTTAATAGCCAGTCAGGAGGAGTTCACATCAGGCAAATGTTAAAGAGGTACATGGAGATTTGTACCACATTTATTTAATGTTGGTCTTTGTTGTTGTTGTTGTTGTTGTTGTTGTTGTTGTTGTTGTTGTTGTTTTTACAAAAGCAGAGACTGTTGTTGTTGTTGTTAGCTACCCTTGAGTCAGTATCAACTAATAGTGACCCTGGCACATCTCCAACCCCCACAATCCTCCACTGCTCTGCTTAGGTTCTGTAGATTCAGGCTCGTGACCTCTCTACTGGAGTCTAGGCATCGTGTGTGTATGTGGTCTTCCTCTCTTTTGACTGCTCTATTTGTTTCCTAGCATTATTATATTTCCTAATGAATAATGTCTTCTCATGATGTGTCCAAAGTATGACCATTTCAATTTGATCATCTTGGCTTCCAGGGAGAGGTCAGGCCTGATTTGTTCAAGGACCCACCCATTTGTCTCTTTTTGCTGTCCACAGTATCCTCAGCACTCTTCTCCAGCACCACACCTCTAATGAGTTAGTTTTCTTTTTAACTTCTTTCTTCACTGCCCAGCTCTCATATCTGTACATAGTGATGGGGAATACAATGAAACAGATGATTCTAATTCTCAGTAGTATACCTTTACTCTTTAGGATCTTTTTTTTACAAAAGCTACCTTTCCCATTCCTACTCATCTTATTATTTAGTGACTGCAGTCTCTGGCCCTTATCAGATGAGTGTGGAACTGGGGGTCTTCGCACGGGTCGAATTCGCGTTATTTCGCAAAGTTACGTCATACCTGGGGTCCTTCCGCATTGGCAGGATTCAAATTGGCCAATCCGCATTCGCGCGGAGTGCATTTCAGTGCAGAATGTTTTGTCACACCGGTGCTCAACATGAGGATTGGCCGATTCGTATCGGCCCCCTCGCACATGCTCAGTGGTGCCCTGCATGGGTTGCGACCTTAACGCTTCCGGGTGTGAAAGGGGGAGGTCACGTCATGACAGCCCGGTAAACAGCTGGAGGCCAGCTCAGCACATTAACAATCGCGATACAACGTGCCCGTTACTGTTTCCTCTCTACATTCCTGCTTGGTTTTAACGTTACCATGACCTTCCCTTGCAACAAATTAGCAATGCCCGGTTCTACGTGTGTGTGTGTGAGTGTGGTGAGTATGTATTCTGGGGGGGGGGGGGGAGGGAGCAGTTCCAGCGGCTCTCAAAGAGGCTGGATGGCCATCTAAGTAAATGGGGATGCTTTGATTAAGAGTTCCTCCTCCTCCTCCCGGCTTGGGATCCAGCCTGGGCTGCATCCCAGGCAGGGAACAGGCGCGGGCCGCTAGAATCGCGGCGATCGCCGCCGTTCCAACGGGCCTCCTCCTCCTCTCCGGCTTGAGAGGCAGCCTAGGCTGGCTCCCAAGCTGGGAGGAGGAGGGAGGAGGCTGCTGGAACCGTGATTCCAGCAGCCCCCGCACCTCTTCCTGCCTGGGATGCAGCCAGGGATGCCTCTCAAGCCGAGAGGAGGAGGAGGAGGCCGCTGGAACCGCCCCCCCCCGCTTCCCTGGAACCGGCAAGAGGAAAGACCCACCGGAAGTAAAAATTGGAATCTGGGGGTCTTCGATGGAATTCAGGCCGGGTAGTCACACCAGACCCATTCGCACTGAGATCGAACAGAGCCCCAATCCAGGATATCGCCAATCCCCTTATCAGCGACTGGCCAACACGCTCCACAAAAGAGGAGCCAGTACGCATTCAGTTCGGCAGCTCGCGCATTCACGTGGTGCGGATTGGGCCATTCGAATGTTGGTATGATGGTATGTGCGAAATAACGCGAATTGAACCACCAGTGCGCAAAACCCCCAGTTCCACAATCATCTGATAACCGTCTCTGTTTCTGATCAATGTTGGATTCTAGGTACAGGAAATCTTTAACTATTTTGATTTCCTCATTGTCTAGATTGAATTTATGTAGATTCTCTTTGGTCATAGAACTATAGATTTGAAGAGACCCAAGGGCCACTCAGTCCAACCCCCTGCCATGCAGGAAAACTCAGTCAAAAGCATCCCTGACAGATGGCCATCCAGCCACATTATTGTTTTTTTACCTTCAAAGCCTGCCTTTGCACTTTCTCCATTGACTTTTTTCCAATTGTTGATACCTTTTAAAAAGGTTATTGGGAGATTTACACTATATTTGCAGAGATGACCAAACATTCTAAGAGGACTGAGACTTTTAGGAAGGATCAGTGCTGAGAGTTTCTGCACGAGCAGCCTTTGCAATTTGGGAGTTCTTCCAAAAAGATTATACTTATTTCTCCCTTTTCTTCGGAAGGCAATTTTATAAAAAATAAAATAAAATGAAGTACAGAGGTGGCCCTAGTTAAGCTTGAAAAAAAATGACAGAAGGATTGGTACAGAGTTTTAAAGTAGATGTATATTCCTCTTTACCTTCCTTGATGGATTTGGGAGTAAAATTATCTGTCCTCTTTCTAGCAGAAAAGTTGGTACTGAGCTTTATTCCACGTGCTTTCTTTGGGGAAACTAAAGTATGAAGAAGAGGATAGTGCAGGACAATAAGCATGTACTCTATCCATTAACAGTCCCTTGCTTTTCTGATGAGCTTCTATCCTTCCAAGTATGGGTTGTATCTGTTACTGATTAATGGAGGAGCAGCATAAGCATTTTTACAGATTCCCCATCTTGTTCCATGTCTTTGTTAGCACTTTGTCTTGAATCATAACGATAAACAAGAAGAGGGTTAGATGGTATCTCAGGACTTAAACTTTCACCATCCTTACCTCCCTGCCTCCTCATGCAACCCAAATCTGCTCTGTAGATATCCAACTCTCCTTTCTCACTTTTGTTTTTGGTGTGAGGTGAACAAAGAAAGCAAACTGGATCTCAAGAGGAGCATATCTGTGGTCTTGCTAATGGATCTTAAAAAGCTTCCGGAGTACTCAAATGGCCAAGAAGGAGGAACGGCCAGTCTCCATGAATTCCCTCCCACAATACCTAAACTGAATATACTAATTATAAAATAATAATACTAATAATAATAAAAAATGTTTTTGTATCCCACCCCCCTGAGAGCCAGGCAGCTAACAAGTTAAAAATACAAGACATATCAAATCCCTAGTACCCTCTCCCCCCTTAAAAAGGTATTAAATCTAAAGAGCAATATCTTTACAAAAGGCAGGCTTGTGACTAACATCGCCATATTTTTTTCTCATTTATCATTTTTTAACATCTTTGCCTGATGAAGAAGCTAGCTGAACTTCAAAAGCTTGCAACACGTGTTTTGTGCATTTTGGTTGGCTAATAAAGATATCACTGTTTTATGGAATCTGGATGTTATTGTATTTTGCTACAAGGCCAACGTGGCTCTGCTGGATCAATTGATGAATAATCACACATCTGTGGTGGCACATCTGGAAAGAGGGTATGAAGTATATCTAGGTCAAATACCTCAGCTAACTACATGCTGCCAGATCAGTTTCTTAGTACATACTTTTTTTTATTTTTAAAAATCAGTATATACCAATAATTTCAAATGTTACATCCAGAGTAGGAAAATAAATGTCCCCACCATTGTGAGAGGAGTTGTATAGTCACAGTGCATGCTCTTCTTGAAGATTAGCATCATCCCAGAATCCCAGAGTGGGAGTTGCCTGCATTATCTCAATGTGCATGGCAGTGTGAGAGTCCTTGTTCTGTCATTATTTCTTTACAGGTGTCTGAAGACTGTAAGAAAATTCTAAAGACAAGTCAATTTCCTGTAGTGATAAATAGATTAAATCAACTGACAGGAAGAAAGAATGGAAAAAAATTACTTTCTGGGGCAAGTGAGGAACGAATGACTTAGAAACCCCACACTCCATAACTTCACAGAAGTTTTCAAATGCTTTCTGATTCCTGGAGTTTTCAAACCTAATTAAAAGAAAGGGTCTGAAAAGAAATGTGTCAAATCCAGCAAAACATTGAGTAGCGGGGTTGCTCCCCCATGTTAGCCACTTAGGTCCTTGCTCAATTCGTCATGATAAATAATTTCTTCTCATAAATGCATCCAAGCTACAGTAATTTGGTAACGCTATGCATCTGTAACTTTTAATTATCAGTTTAATCAGGCGGTGAATAAACTAAATAGGCTATTTTTTTTAAAAAAAATCCTACTTGGAGCAAATGTTTTAACTGCATTTGAAACCCAGCCAACACCTGGCAAAATTACAAGAATACAGAAAGTGAGGTGCATTTTCTGAAATTTGTGATTCCCACATTTCAGGCCCCACAGCATCACTTTTCTTTAAATCTGAGCTTCAGTGACAGCAGCAGCAATTACCAGAGCTCACAGTCACTAAAGCAAAGGATTTTTCCAATATGTGGATAAAACTAACTGCCATTTGTGCATGCAAGTTTTATTATTGACTATTCCCTTACCTTATGTGGATAGGCACCTGGGTGTTCTTTTTTAAAATGCAAATTTAAATGCCCTGTGTTTGAAAAATGATGATTACAGCTTGGAGGAGCTGGTGACTGCAGTCTCTGATGATGGCTTGAGGATGATCTGTTTGCATATCATTAGGGCATAATCATAGGCAGATATTTCTCTATGTGCACGGTTAATCTTGATGTTCATTGTCTCTGCTGCAAAGCTCCAGGGATTGTGGTTTACATTACTGTGTGAATGCTAATGTCTTTCTGCACTCAGTCTCAGCAACTCACCTCTTGTCTTTTCAGAGGTATCATACCACTCCATTGTCTTAGAACAATATTTGTTGAACTCTGATCTCAAGAAAATTGAAGTTTAAATAACACTGATGCTCACCCTATAGTAAGAATTTGCTGAGGAAATATAAAGAAATCCTGTCTCTTTTCTTAACAGCATTGTCCTATGTATGTTTGTTGTTGTTGTTGTGTGCCTTCAAATTATTTCCAGTTTATGGTGACCCTGGAAATGATCAGACAGGGACGGGGGAACTCCCAGCATAATCGAACAATCATGCTGAAGATTTTCACATGGCACTGCACTCATCCAGGATTTATCCCATGAATACTCCAGCAACAAGCCATTCCCAGGAGTTCCCTGTGAATGGTTTGTTGCTAAAGCATTCCTGGATCTTCATGGGATAAGTCCTGGATGAGTGTGATCTGCCTGAAAATCTTCAGTGTGATCGCATGATTATGCCAGGAGTAAGCTTTTTACTCCGAGCATTTTTTCCTCATCTGATAATCTCCCCTGTTACATGGTTTTCCTGGCATGATTTGTTCAGGGTAGTTGTTTTTGCCTTCCTCTGAGGATGAGAGAATATGACTTCCCTAAGATCATCTAGTGAGTTCCCATGGCTGTGCAGAGATTTGAACCCTGGTCTCTGGAGTCATAGTCCAATGCTTAAGGCATTATATCTTAGGCCCATTACAAACGGGCCGTTTTGTGTGTGTGGAGCGCGCACTAGGGTTAGAAAGGGGCAGTGCTTCCGCACCCCCTAACACTAGTGTGCGCTCCGCATGCACAAAATGGCAGCGGCTGTTCCATATGGCCACCGCCATGAGAACGTCACGACCGCGCTGCCTCTATACGGGGAGGCGCGGAAGTGACGTCCTCGCTCCGCACCAGGGCGCTTAGTGCGCCCTTAGTGCGGAGCAGGAAGGAGCTCCGTTTCAGAGCTCCTTTCTCCTTTAGTCCGCTGGGCGCAGCCTTCACACAGCTGCGCCCAGCGGACCAAAGGAGAAAGGGGCCAAGCGGCCCCTTTCTCCTCCTCCCTGCCACCGC
>NC_056525.1:187073470-187096733 GCF_019175285.1 Sceloporus undulatus | reverse complement strand
CACCGCCAGGTGTCCTTGGGGCTTGAAGCCCCAGGGACACCCCTTTTCGGCTGCGGGGAAGCAGCCTTTTGCCGCTTCCCCACAGCCTGAAAAAGTGGCGGATCGGCCTCAGCGGCTGCCTTCTGGCCACTGAGGCCCCTATACACCGGGGAAAGGGGCGGGTACAGCCCGCCCCAATGGGCGGTCTGTAACCCGCCATAGTGTCCGTTTACACAGAGAACTACAATCATATTATCTTCAGTGGAACTTACTCCCTCATACATGTGTTTTTAAAGCTACAGACTCATTTCCCTTCCCCCTCATCCCTTTGAAATCTTTTTTTATTGTTGCTTGGACTTCCCTATTATTGAAGACACAAATGTAAATAAATTTTACCACTACTATTACTAATGTTTTATTTAATAAAAATTTGTGATGAAATGTGCACAATACATAGAAAATGTGGAAAGGTTTCTCAAATTTGGTTCTCCAGATGTATGGACTTTAACCTCCAGAACATGGACAACATTGTCAATAATAAGTATTCTGGGAACTGAAGTCCAAAATCTGGAAGGCTAAAGCTTGAGAATCACTGTGTGAATAGCATTGGACTCAGAATAAGATCTTATTTCCTAAATATCTCCAAGTGCTATCACTCTGTGTAAATTTCATTATATTGGCAAATGGCAAATAAGAGAGATATGATTAAAGTCCTTGGGATGCATTAATTATTTCACAGCCTAGAAAAAAAAATTATGAATGCACCTAACAGAATTAGAAGAAACTCATATTTTCTGAATTATTCTTCCAAATAAAACTGAGCTGCATTCAGGATAAAACAATCCACAACAATATATGCATTGGACTACATCCGTTTTATTCTTCATTTATCACATGTATCTTCCTGATATTGACTGGCTCTTTAGATATCAACACTTGTAATAATATAATATGACCTGTAAATGATAGTGTGGTATAGTGATTTGAGTGTTGGACTACAAATCTGGAAACCAAAGTTGATCCTAACTTGGCAATGAAACCCACTGCACAAGTAACATGCTCTCAGCCTCAGGGGAAGACAAATGCAAACCTCCTTAGAACACATCTTGCCAAGAAAACCCCATAATAGGTTCACCTTAGAGTCACCAAAATGATTACACAACAACAAAACAAACAACAAAAATGACATGTTGGCATTATCTTCTTACCAATCATCTGTGCTTTGTTATTTTTGTCTCAGCAAGATTATCATTTCGTAATTAACAATACAAGACTATGTTTATCTATTCAGGTCCATTGTGTTTACTGAGGTGCACTTAACTTGGTATGCAAGTATAGAATTACAGCCTATGATTATGGAAGGGGGAGGATAAATAGCATCACTGTTTGTTGAAATTAGTATGCAAATATTCTAAATCTAAATAAAATGATTCTTATTCATTTAATTGTTGTTTCTCTGAAGTAGTCTGTTTCTTATGGCTTCATTAAGAAAACATTATATGTAAGAGACCTCAGCAAACAATGACAATGACATTTTGCCACCATCTGGACTAGGAGCAATACCACACACACACACCACACCGACTGGTGGCAAAATGCTTTACAAAGGCTGAACCAAAAGCTCACTGCCTTTTATTAAAACCATGCATTCATAATTATCTAGATATAATACAGTGACCCCCAATACTCTTTTCCAATAGCAGATGATGATAATCTTATCTGAATCTATGCTATGAGTTTAATAGCAATGGCACAAAACAAAGTATGGTTTCAGTATACTGATGCAGTCAATTGGTGTGTAGTGGTTTGGATACTGGACTGTGACTCTTGGACTAGATTTCGATTCCCACCACAGCATGTAACCCACATTGGGCAAATACGTACTCTAAGCCTCAGAGGAAGACAATGGCAAACCTTTCTGAACAATCTTGCAAAGAAAACCCCATGATAGGGTTGCCTTAGGGCTGCCAAAAGTTGGAAATGACTTGGCCACACAACAACAATTCAGTATATTGATTCAAATACAGGCAAAACCCAATTTGTTTGTTTGTTGGTTGTTTGTTGTTGTTGTTAAAATACACACACTCTTTATTACAAAAAAATGGCAGGGTTATTTCTGCCCATACCAGTAACAGTGCGACAGAAGATATAAGCTTATGTCATGAAAGAAATCAAAAACATTTTCTAATATATAAAAGCCAATTTGTAAAGGAGTCTATAAGTTCTGATATAAGGACGTGAAGCGATCTTGTTGTTTACTGTGATTGTGGCCAAAACTGGCTGTCTAAACCCAACACAAAAAACCCCAGGGGCTCACCAACCCCCTTGACATCATCATTAGACCAGGTTACCACACAGATTATTTTGCCTCTTTTGTGGCTTCTATATGTGCACAAATAGTTTTTATACAATCTAGGTTGTTATGTGAATAACTGTTTTTCCCCTTTTTGTGAGCTATTCACACAAAGAGACAAGTACTAAAGGCAGGTGATTGATTACAAAGAGAGAAACAAACCCATCCAATGCTACTAGGTTATTTAAAAAAACACATGACAATACAATTTTTGCATTTTCACTATGTTGAACATTTTACAGAATCCTCAAAACAACTGATGAAATGTACAAATTTTCCAATGAACCAGGAAGGAAGGATTGAAAAAGAAAAAAGAAAAAAAAGAGGGAGGGGAGCTTACTACCTCTCAGTCAATTGCTTGAGTTTCTTCTAAGGATGAGAGCTATCATGATATGCTATTCTGTTCTGAAGCAAGGATAACATTCCCTGTGAGCTTTTTTAAATGTAAACATGCAATTTGCTGACCAACTTGAAATAAAGAGACCAGACATATAAATGGGTGTTACAAGGGTCACTTATTTGAAATCTGCAAAAAATATGGATAAACCTTGTGTGGGAAGCGTGCTCCTCAGCTTCCCCTGTGCAAAACACGTGAGCTCCGAGGTTAGTTTGCAGTTGTAGCTAGGGCATATTGCCTTTATAGACACTACCAAAATACAGTTCCGATCTCAGTGATCTCAGTTTGGTTTAACCGCACCTAAGGGATGGTTGTCATTGTTCCATGTTCTCCATTATAAGTGCCGTTCAGCTTATCTCTGTGATTTAATTAAGTGATCCAAAGAATTTGTTCCATTTGCTCTGTTCTAATTTCCAGGATAGAGGACTAAATGTCTAATGGATTCTGAGGGTGCTACAGGAATGTTCTGAGTATTCATTACAGCCTCCAGTAATCCTAGGCACAAGCATGGATCGGATGTCTCAGATATCATCATAGGCTTGAACTAGCCCTAAATTAGGAACAGAGAGCCTTCAACTCTCCCACTGTTGCTACTAATAGCTGATAGGAAGTATTGGCCTGAAAGAATATCGAAATGAATCACAAGGCAATTCAGCCCAACTGTTTCAACCACTGAGGGCTCAGGGTTTTTCAAACACCAATCTAAAAATGATTTCAATGTTCCCATAATTCTTTCTGCAAATAGGAAACTACATTGAATACTGGCCTTGAAATATTAGATGGGCTTTTGAATGATGAAGAAAGATGGTGCGGGGGTGGGAAGTGGAATCCCATGTGCCATTTTATTTACTTCCTCCCATGTAAACAGTCTCTCCTATTATGATTTCTCTTGGAGACAACACAATTTGAGCACATCAGCTGGCAATGCAGAATCCTTCATTGCACCAGCAAGCATTAATATAGATAGGCCCAGTAGATCTGTCTCTGTCAATAACTTTGGTTCCCTAATCTAATGATATTGAATTTACTAGTGAGATTCAGTATGCGTACACTACATTTTCAGTTGCTCAAGAAAGGATCAAAGTTCTGACTTGATTTTGTCGCCACTGAGAATCTGGCATGTGTTGCCACCTTTTCCTAGTCTTTACACCTTTGTCTTGGGGTGATCCACACAGAAAAAATATATTTCATGGATGTGAATGTTTCAGTATTTTTTAAAAGTCACCCTGTTTCAGCTAAATTGATGTGCTGTTGTTGTTTTTAATCATTCTTTCTAATCTGTTTTTCACCAAGACTGGGACTCAAGGCGCTTATTTTAAATGTTGTAATAGTTAAAGAGATACAAAAAGTCAACACTAAAACTGAACTGAACTACAGTTGTCTCTCCAAATGTGTGGAATGGAATCCGTGCCCCGAATATACACAGAGGGGTGGACCTCCGCAGTTTGCAATGGCGCGTGTGAGCACAAGCCTCCATTTTCATGGGGGAGGGTTCTGACACAGACCCCCACAAAAATAGGGGGCAATGTTATTAACAAAATTAAAGCAATTTAAAACAATACAGACAGTCTTAAATGCCCTCTCCTTTAAAATGTCCAGTTCTAAAAAATGAGGGAGGAGGAGAAGGAGGAGAAGGAGGAGGAGGAGGAAAAGGAGTCGGTAATCAGTCCTTACCAGTGGGATAGCAAGGAAGGGAGCTAGTCTGGCCTCCTTATAGAAACAGTTCCAGAGCTGGGACAGCCACTGAGAAGGTCCTTCTTGTGTCCCCACCAGCTGAATCTGTGAAGGTTAATGAGACAGGACGAGGACCTTGCCAGAGTTATCACAATCTGGGCAGCTTGTAGACTGAGATATGATCTGTCAGATAGCCTGAACTAAAATATATAGGACTTCTATATACTGGATGGAACAAGCTTGTTTTCTGTTGCTCCAGAGGCTAGGCATGGAGCAATAGATTCAAACTACAGGAAAAAAGATTCCATCTATACATTAGCAAGAATTCCTGGTGGTAAGGCATTTGACTATGCTGCCTCAGACCGTGGTGGAGTCTCTTTTGTAAATTCTAGAGAGAGGCTGCATGGTCATTTGTTGGGAGTGCTTTGATTGTGAGTTCCTGCATGGAAGGGGTTGGACTGGATGGCCTCTGTGGTATCTTCCACTCTGTGATTCTGTGATTCTATCATCAACCCTTTGTATTGTGATTGGAAACAGATTGGCGCTCATGGAACTGTTGGAGCGAGCGGAGAGTTCTGTGATTCCTGTAGAGCCTCAGCTTTCTCTCTGGCTGCAGCTCTTCGTACCAGTTGAAATTTCTGAATACTCTTCAAAGCAGCTCCAAAAGAGTCAGTTACAGTAAACTTAACTAAGGAGCTTATTGCATGAACATTAAAAAACAAGCTCCAACTTTCCAGGAGCTGGGGACACAGGATGGAGATGGGTTTATCACATGCTAAATCGCCACCTAAACCTGCCCACTATCACTCCAGGTCCAGCCGGGTCACAGCCGCACTCAGCCAGCACTTTTTAGAAATGGCCACTACCGGAATTCCCCAGCGAGGTGTTGCCGCCGGGAGACAACGTCAGCCGGCGGGCCCACCTGGGTCTGGGTGTGCCCCGCATGCTTTGCTGGGCGGTTGGGCAGGCAGATTGGCCATTTAGGGGGCACACGGCGGGACTTCCGGGAGAGGTCGGCTGTAGGATTTGGAGGAACTTCGCTGGAGCCATTTCCGTGTCCTCCAGGGCAGCCGCTTGGCGGGCTGCTGGGAGGGGCGGAGCTTGGTCCTGGGCCCACCCAGTATTTGGGCCTATTAAGGCTTTGATTCCATGTGCTTGGGCCATTTTAGCTCAGCTCCCTACCCTCCTTCCCTGGGGTTGGTGTTTTTTTGTCCACACTAAGGGCGGCAGCATAGGCTATGATCTGCTCGAAGTGGTTCCAGGGCAGGGCACTGGAGAGGGAGTCCTTTGGACCCGGGTGCGTCTAGGGCATACGTGGGGTGGCATTGCGGGGCCATTCGTATGGTGTTCTCGGTTGATGGGGCTTAAGGGAATCAGGTGATCAAAACTTCACAGAGCTGCGAGATGCGTCCTAGCCCCTAGGTCCTCCCAAATTTGCGGGTCATCGATTCAACCGGGATGTTGTTCAATTTTGGAGATCACTACCTCATGCTTTGGGCCACCCTACACTGTTTAAGTTTGAGTTATAAAGTTGTGGCCTTACCTCCAATATTGGCTTGTGGTTATTGTGGCGTGCTTCTCTAGGCAAGTTGGAAGCTTCTAAAAAGAGCTGGCGGAGCATGGCTTAGACATGGGCTGATGAGGTGGCGATTAGGTGACAATTTGCATGTGATAATCCGTTTTCATCCCACATCCCAACTCAGCCCAGGAGACTGGAGCCGGTTTTAAAGTTCATGCGATAAGCTCCTAAGATATGTATACTGTGGCCCGATCAGGCTCTCTAGAAGGGTACACTCAACGACATTAGTTTAAGTGCAAAAGCATTCTGCCACCAACATAAACTTGGGACCATACAGACAGGCAAATAAAGCTGCTTCGGAGTCACTTTGGAGGTATGCTATTTAAATAACACACATCTTGAAAGGCCAGAAGCTGCACCAAAGTCCTTAGAACGGAGCTGGCTTTGGCACGGGCTTCTAGCCTCTTAGGATGCTGCATCATTTAAAGCATACCTCCAAGTGACCTGAAGCGTTTATTCTGGCTGTTTGTATGGGCCCTTAGACTTCCAGGACTAAGGGCTGGGTCCAGAAGTACCCAAAACCAACCCTTGTCTTCAGGGAAATTTTAACCCGGCCAGCTATTTACATTCTCTCAGAAAAGTTGCCCTGTTAAACAATGAGTGCTTTTAATCATATTTTATGTGCCTCACAAAATAGATAGAGCATAAAATTCTTTTGGCAAACTATCCCATACCAACATTGCTCATCATTCCCCTCTATTTTTTTACATGATTCAAAGCTCTATGATGCCTTATGCATCCTTCTTTGAGAATAAAAATGTCCTTGAGGGGAAAGAGGACATGTGATGAATGCATGGAAGATCCTAGTTGGCTAGACTTTCTTGATGTGTCTCTACTCGTAGGAACTAAGAGAGGCAGGGTTTTTTGCCATTCCAGGATTAGAAGCAGTTTCCTAACAGCCATTTGGAGTGGGCAACCCTGCCCCTCTCAAATCGGCTGTTAGGGAAACTGCTTCCCATCCTTTCCTGAAAGGAGCATGTCATATCCTTTACTGTAGGAAAAGAAAGAAAACGTCTGGTTCAGTTTCCACAAACTAACCAATGTTTGGGCCACACAGTATACAGAAAAACCTCACAGACAGACAGATACCTACACAAGAACTCCAACCATCACCCGGAAAAAAAGAAGCAAATTAAAAACATTGTAGATAGGCAAAACGGATCTGTGAACCCAACCTCTTGGAACATTAATTGAAGCACACTAGCTAGGCTCTACAGGCTAATGGTTATTCCAGCTCCAGACATCAGAAGGGCTACCAGACCCAGAAAAACTCAGATGACTGAAGACAAACACCGCCCAAAGGGAAGGTTTTTTACCATACATCAAAGAAGTCACAGACAGTATGAAATGGTGAGGGAAACAACTCAAATTTAACAAGAAATCCAGCAAATGCTGTGCTCAGCAAAGGACAGGACAGACCCTCCACCGCGCGGGGTTTACCACATACCTACAGCCACGAACAAGTTCATTAGGGACACCAAACACAGTGTTCAAGCCACAAATCAAGGAACATTAGGGTACATGCATATGGGTCAGCAGAAAAAAATCAGCAGTGCAGAACATGTTATAAACCATCTGGGCTAAAATGCTATTGAAAACATTGAATTTGGACAGTGCCAACAGCTACCGATCAGATGAGCCAATGAAATCCACAACGCCAAGACACTTCAACAGGAAAGAGAAACCCTTAAAGTTAGCAAAGTTTGCTCACCAGGAAACAGAGAGGAAAGGAGAGAAACATACATCAAACCCCAAATGCTCTTTTGACTCAGTATGCAGTGTGTACTGGCTAGGAGTCTAACTCAGGCAGGGCACACAAACCCACAAATGTGGCCCTCTTCTCTGCTACCTCTCCACCTACAGAACCAATTTACTCCCCTACACACACACACACACGAGAGCGGAGACAGAGAGGAGGAGAGAGAGGGAGAGAGAGATCAGGAGATGCAAAATAAACAAGTCAAAGATTTTTGAACATATTCAGACTCTGGCAATTGCAATAAGTAACAAATCACACTAGCTGACTAGGAACTGATGCTCCTAGTAACCACTTCTCCCACTCACGCTCTCTCTTGCCTTGCAAGCAGAATGACTGCACTTATTTGAGGCTGTTAGAACGTACTTTCTAACTTAAACGTTATGTTTGTTCTAATAACATATACCTCCCATCCATACCTCCCCGGTCTAGTGATAGGAAATCAAAACGTGCCAGAAAGACCACACGGGTTTCCTGTATACAAATAATACCATCTATCTTCTGTGTAATGGAATATCTACACAGTGGTGTAGAAGACCTAGCTAGTGAAGCCTTCTACATTTGGAATGATGCAACAGCATGGAGGATGACAGGCTGCGAGGGAGCAAGTGCTTAGAAGTTCTGAAGTTATAAATGTGGAGGATAGCCTTTGAGGTGAAAGCCAGGGTATTAAATACTCTAAAAAATAAATAAGGGCAGGGCTCATATAACTTGTTTGCTAGTAGTTGGAGAGGTGTTGTTGTTGTTGTTGTTGTGTTTGCTTTATTTTATAGCCCCGTTCATAGTCCTCTGTCGGAGGGGTATCATTGCCAACACCAGCTTCCCAGCCAACAACGGCATAAAATAGCATAAAACATGTCTTGAGAATGCGGGAGGCAGGACTTTGCTCATGAGTGTTACAAATGGGCCGTTTTGTGTGTGTGGAGCGCGCACTAGGGTTAGAAAGGGGTGGTGCTTCCGCACCCCCTAACCCTAGTGTGTGCTCCGCACGCACAAAATGGCGGCGGCCGTTCCATATGGCCACCGCCATGAGAACGTCACGACCACGCTGCCTCTATACGGGGAGGCGCGGAAGTGACGTCCTCGCTCCGCACCAGGGCGCTTAGTGCGCCCTTAGTGCGGAGCAGGAAGGAGCTCCGTTTCAGAGCTCCTTTCTCCTTTAGTCCGCTGGGCGCAGCCTTCACACGGCTGCGCCCAGCGGACCATAGGAGAAAGGGGCCAAGCGGCCCCTTTCTCCTCCTCCCTGCCGCCGCCAGGTGTCCTTGGGGCTTGAAGCCCCAGGGACACCCCTTTTCAGGCTGCGGGGAAGCAGCCTTTTGCCGCTTCCCCACAGCCTGAAAAGTGGCGGATCGGGGCCTCAGCGGCTGCCGTTCTAGCCACTGAGGCCCCTATACACCGGGGAAAGGGGCGGGTACAGCCCGCCCCAAATGGGCGGTCTGTAACCCGCCATAGTGTCCGTTTACACAGAACTAAATCATATTATCTTCAGTGGAACTTACTCCCTCATACATGTGTTTAAAGCTACAGACTCATTTCCCCCCCTTACCCCCCTCCATACCTTTGAAATCCTTTTTTTATTGTTGCTTGGACTTCCACTATTATATGAAGACACAAATGTAAATAAATTTTACCACTACTATTACTAATGTTTTATTTAAAATAAAAATTTGTTGATGAAAATGTGCACAATACATAAGAAAATGTGGAAAGGTTTCTCAACATTTGGTTCTCCAGATGTATGGACTTTAACCTCCAGAACCATGGACAACATTGTCAATAATAAGTATTCTGGGAACTGAAGTCCAAATCTGGAAGGCTAAAGCTTGAGAATCACTGTGTGAATAGCATTTGGACTCAGAATAAGATCTTATTTTCCTAAATATCTCCAAGTGCTATCACTCTGTGTAAATTTCATTATATTGCAAATGGCAAATAAGAGAGATATGATTAAAGTCCTTGGGATGCATAATATAATTTCACAGCCCTAGAAAAAAAAATTATGAATGCACCTAACAGAATTAGAAGAAACTCATATTTTCTGAATTACTTCTCTCCAAATAAACTGAGCTGCATTTCAGGATAAAACAATCCACAACAATATATGCATTGGACTACATACGTTTATATCTTCATTTTATCACATGTATTCTTCCTGATACTTGACTGGCTCTTTAGATATCAACACTTGTAATAATAATAATATGACCTGTAAATGATAGTGTGGTATAGTGATTTGAGTGTTGGACTACAAATCTGGAGACCAAAGTTTGATTCCTAACTTGGCAATGAAACCCACTGCACAAGTAACATGCTCTCAGCCTCAGGGGAAGACAAATGCAAACCTCCTTAGAACACATCTAGCCAAGAAAACCCCATAATAGGTTCACCTTAGAGTCACCAAAATGATAGTACACAACAACAAACAAACAACAAAAATGACATGTTGGCATTATCTTCTTACCCAATCATCTGTGCTTTGTTATTTTTGTCTCAGCAAGATAATATCATTTCGTAATTAACAATACAAGACTATGTTTATCTATTCAGGTCCCATTGTGTTTACTGAGGTGCACTTAACTCTTGGTATGCAAGTATAGAATTACAGCCTATGATTATGGAAGGGGGAGGATAAAATAGCATCACTGTTTGTTGAAATAGTATGCAAATATTCTAAATCTAAATAAAATGATTCTTATTCATTTAATTGTTGTTTCTCTGAAGTAGTCTGTTTCTTATGGCTTCATTTAAGAAAACATTATATGTAAGAGACCTCAGCAAACAATGACAATGACATTCTTGCCACCATCTGGACTAGGAGCAATACACACACACACACACACACACACAGAATGGTGGCAAAAATGCTTTACAAAGACTGAACCAAAAGCTCACTGCCTTTTATTAAAACCATGCATTCATAATTATCTAGATATAATACAGTGACCCCAAATACTCTTTTCCAATAGCAGATGATGATAATCTTAATCTGAATCTAATGCTATGAGTTTAATAGCAATGGCACAAAACAAAGTATGGTTTCAGTATACTGATGCAGTCAATATGGTGTAGTGGTTTGGATACTGGACTGTGACTCTTGAGACTAGATTTCGATTCCCCACTCAGCCATGTAACCCACATTGGGCAAATTACGTACTCTAAGCCTCAGAGGAAGACAATGGCAAACCTCTTCTGAACAAATCTTGCAAAGAAAACCCCATGATAGGGTTGCCTTAGGGCTGCCAAAAGTTGGAAATGACTTGGCTACACAACAACAATTCAGTATATTGATTCAAATACAGGCAAAACCCAATTTGTTTGTTTGTTTGTTTGTTTGTTGTTGTTGTTGTTGTTAAAATACACACAATCTTTTATTACAAAAAATATGGCAGGGTTATTTTCTGCCCATACACAGTAACAGTGTGACAGAAGTATTAAAGCTTATGTCATGAAAGAAAATCAAAAACATTTTCTAATATATAAAAGCCAATTTGTAAAGGAGTCTATAAGTTCTGATATAAGGACGTGAAGCGATCTTGTTGTTACTGTGATTGTGGCCAAAACTGGCTGTCTAAACCCAACACCAAAAAACCCCAGGGGCTCACCAACCCCCTTGACATCATCATTAGACCAGGTTACCACACAGATTATTTTTTGCCTCTTTTGTGGCTTCTATAATGTGCACAAAATAAGTTTTTTATACAATCTAGGTTGTTATGTGAATAACTGTTTTTCCCCTTTTTGTGAGCTATTCACACAAAGAGACAAGTACTAAAGGGCAGGCTGATTGATTACAAAGAGAGAAACAAACCCATCCAATGCTACTAGGTTATTTAAAAAAAAACACATGACAATACAATTTTTGCATTTTTCACTATGTTGAACATTTTACAGAAATCCTCAAAACAACTGATGAAAATGTACAAATTTTCCAATGAACCAAGGAAGGAAGGATTGAAAAAGAAAAAAGAAAAAAAAAAAAGAGGGAGGGGAGCTTACTACCTCTCAGTCAATTGCCTTGAGTTTTCTTCTAAAGGATGAGAGCTATCATGATATGCTATTCTGTTCTGAAGCAAGATAACATTCCCTGTGAGCTTTTTTTAAATGTAAACATGCAATTTGCTGACCAACTTGAAATAAAGAGACCAGACATATAACATGGGTTGTTACAAGGGTCAGTTATTTTGAAATCTGCAAAAAATATGGATAAACCTTGTGTGGGAAGCTGCCTCCTCAGCTTCCCCTGTGCAAAACACGTGAGCTCCGAGGTTAGTTTTGCAGTTGTAGCTAGGGCATATTGCCTTTATAGACACTACACAAATACAGTTCCGATCTCAGTGATCTCAGTTATGTTTAACCGGCACACTAAGGGATGGTTGTCATTGTTCCATGTTTCTCCATATAATGTGCCGTTCAGCTTATCTCTGTGATTTAATTAAGTGATCCAAAGAATATTGTTCCATTTGCTCTGTTCTAATTTCCAGGATAGAGGACTAAACTGTCTAATGGATTCTGAGGGTGCATACAGGAATGTTCTGAGTTATTCATTACAGCCTCCATGTAATCCTAGGCACAAGCATGGATCAGGATGTCTCAGATATCATCATAGGCTTGAACTAGCCCTAAATTAGGAACAGAGAGACTTCAACTCTCCCACTGTTGCTACTAATAGCTGATAGGAAGTATTGGCCTGAAAGAATATCGAAATGAATCACAAGGCAATTCAGCCCAACTGTTTCAACCACTTGAGGGCTCAGGGTTTTTCAAACACCAATCTAAAAATGATTTCAAATGTTCCCATAATTCTTTCTGCAAATAGGAAACTAACATTTTGAATACTGGCCTTGAAATATTAGATGGGCTTTTGAATGATGAAGAAAGATGGTGCGGGGGTGGGAAGGTGGAATCCCATGTGCCATTTTATTTATCTTCCTCCCATGTAACAGTCTCTCCTATTATGATTTCTCTTGAGACAACACAATTTGAGCACATCAGCTGGCAATGCAGAATCCTTCATTGCACCAGCAAGCATAATATAGAATAGGCCTCAGTAGATCTGTCTCTGTCAATAACTTTGGTTCCCTAATCTAATGATATTGAATTTACTAGTGAGATTCAGTATGCGTACACTACATTTTCAGTTGCATCAAGAAAGGATCAAAGTTCTGACTTGAGTTCTGTTCCGCCACTGAGAATCTGGCATGTGTTGCCACCTTTTTCCTAGTCTTTACACCTTTGTCTGTGGGTGAATCCACACAGAAAAATATATTTCCCATGGATGTGAATGTTTCAGTATTTTTTAAAAAGTCACCCTGTTTCATGCTAAATTGATGTGCTGTTGTTGTTTTTAATCATCTTTATAATCTGCTTTTTCACCAAGACTGGGACTCAAGGCAGCTTATAAATTTAAATGATTGTAATAAGTTAAAGAGATACAAAAAGTCAACACTAAAACTGAACTGAACTACAGTTGTCTCTCCAAATGTGTGGAACTGGAATCCGTGCCCCTGAATATACACAGAGGGGTGATCTCCGCTGTTTGCAATGGCGCGTGTGAGCACAAGCCTCCGTTTTCATGGGGGGAGGGTCTGACACAGATCCCCCACAAAAATAGGGGGCCAACTGTATTAACAAAATTAAAGCAATTTAAAACAATACAGCACAGTCTTAAATGCCCTCTCCTTTAAAATGTCCAGTTCTAAAAACCTAGAGGGAGGAGGAGAAGGAGGAGAAGGAGGAGGAAAAGGAGTAATCAGTCCTTACCAGTGGGATAGCAAGGAGGGAGCTAGTCTGGCCTCCTTATAGAAACAGTTCCAGAGCCTGGGGACAGCCACTGAGAAGGTCCTATCTTGTGTCCCCACCAGCTGAATCTGTGAAGGTAATGAGACAGGACAGAGGACCTTGCCAGAGTATATCACAATCTGGGCAAGCTTGTAGACTGAGATATGATCTGTCAGATAGCCTGAACCTAAACTATATAGGACTTCATATATCACTGGATGGAACAAGCTTGTTTTCTGTTGCTCCAGAGGCTAGGCATGGAGCAATAGATTCAAACTACAGGAAAAATAGATTCCATCTATACATTAGCAAGAATTTCCTGGTGGTAAGAGCTATTTGAATATGCTGCCTCAGACAGTGGTGGAGTCTCTTTTGTAAATTTCTAGAGAGAGGCTGCATGGTCATTTGTTGGGAGTGCTTTGATTGTGAGTTCCTGCATGGAAGGGGTTGGACTGGATGGCCTCTGTGGTATCTTCCCACTCTGTGATTCTGTGATTCTATCATCAACCCTTTGTATTGTGATTGGAAACAGATTGGCAGCTCATGGAACTGTTGGAGCAGGAGAGTTCTATGATTCCTGTAAGCAGCCTCAGCTTTCTCTCTGGCTGCAGCTCTTCGTACCAGTTGAAATTTCTGAATACTCTTCAAAGCAGCTCCACAAAGAGTCAGTTACAGTAAACTTAACTAAGGAGCTTATTGCATGAACATTAAAACAAGCTCCAACTTTCCAGGAGCTGGGACACAGGATGGAGATGGGTATTATCACATGCTAAATCGCCACCTAAACACTGCCCACTATCACTCCACGTCCAAGCCGGGTCACAGCCGCACTCAGCCAGCACTTTTTAGAAATGGCCACTACCGGAATTCCCCAGCGAGAGGTGTTGCCGCTGGGAGACAACGTCAGCCGGCGGGCCCCACCTGGGTCTGGGTGTGCCCCAGCATGCTTTGCTGGGGCTTGGGGCAGGCAGATTGGCCCATTTAGGGGCAACGGGCGGGACTTCCGGCGAGAGGTCGCTGTAGGACTTTGGAGGAACTTTTGCTGGTAGCCATTTCTGGTCCTCCAGGGCAGCCGATTGGTCGGCTGCCTGGGAGGGGCGGAGCTTTGGCTCCTGGGCCCACCCAGTATTTGGGCCTATTTAAGGCCTTGATTCCATGTGCTCGGGGCTATTTTAGCTCAGCTCCCTACCCTCCTCTCCCTGGGGTTGGTGTTTTTTTGTCACAACTAAGGGGCGGCAGCATAGGCTATTGATCTGCTCGAAGTGGTTCCAGGGCTAAGGAGCACTGGAGAGGGAGTCCTTTGGACCCGGGTGCATCTAGGGCATACGTGGTGGCCATTACGGGGGCCATTACATTATGGTGTTACTCGGTGACTAGGGGCTTAAGGGAAATCAGGTGATCAAAACTTCACAGAGCTGCGAGATTGCGTTCCCTAGCCCCTAGGTCATCCCAAATTTGCGGTCATCGATCAACCGGGATGTTGTTCAATTTTGGAGATCACTACCTCATGCTTTGGGCCAACCCTACACTGTTTAAAGGTTTGAGTTAATAAAGTTGTGGCCTTACCTCCAAATATTGGCTTTGTAGTTATTGTGGCGTCGCTTCTCCTAGGCAAGTTGGAAGCTTCTAAAAAGAGCTGGCGGAGCATGGCTTAGACATGGGCTGATGATGGGTGGCGATTAGGTGACAATTTAGCATGTGATAATCCCTGTTTCCATCCCACATCCCAACTCCAGCCCAGGAGACTGGAGCCGGTTTTAAAGTTCATGCGATAAGCTCCTAAGATATGTAATACTGTGGCCAGATCAGGCATCTCTAGAAAGGCGTACACTCAACGCACATTAGCTTTAAGTGCAAAAGCATTCCTGCCCACCACATAAACCTTGGGACCATACAGACAGGCCAAAATAAAGCTGCTTCGAGTCACTTTGGAGGTATGCTATTTAAATCACACACACATCTTGAAAGGCCAGAAGCTGCACCAAAGTCCTTAGAACTGGAGCATGGCTTTGGCACGGCTTCTAGCCTCTTAGGATGCATGCATCATTTAAACAGCATACCTCCAAAGTGACCTGAAGCAGTTTTATTCTGGCCTGTTTGTATGGGCCCTTAGACTTCCAGACTAAGGGGTGAGTCCAGAAGTACACCAAAACCAACCCTTTGTCTTCAGGGAAATTTTAACCCGGCCAGCTATTTACATTCTTCTCAGAAAAGTTGCCTATGTTACAACAATGAGTGCTTTTAATCATATTTTATGTGCCTCACAAAATAGATAGAGCATAAATAATTCTTTTTGGCAAACTATCCCACTACCAACATTGCTCATCATTCCTCCCCTCTATTTTTTTACATGATCTCAAAGCTCTATGATGCCTTATGCAATCCTTCTTATTGAGAATAAAAATGTCCCTTGAGGAAAAGAGGACATGTGATGAATGCATGGAAGATCCTAGTTGGCTAGACTTTCTCTAGATGTGTCTCTACTCGTAGGAACTAAGAGAGGCAGGGTTTGCCCATTCCAGGATTAGGAAGCAGTTTCCCTAACAGCCAATTTGGAGTGGGCAAACCCTGCCCCTCTCCAAATCGGCTGTTAGGGAAACTGCTTCCCAATCCTTTCCTGAAAAGGAGCATGTCATATTCCCTTTACTGTAGGAAAAGAAAGAAACTGTCTGGTTCAGTTTCCACAAACTCAACCAATGTTTGGGCCACACAGTATACAGAAAACCTACACAGACAGACAGATACCTACACAAGAACTCCAACCATCACCCAGGACAAAAAAGAAGCACAATAAAAACATTGATAGACTAGGCAAAACGGATCTGTGAACCCAACCTCTTGGAACATTAATTGAAGCACCTAGACTAGGCTCTACAGGCTAATGGTTATTCCAGCTCAGACATCAGAAGGGCTACCAGACCCAGAAAAACTCAGATGACTGAAGACAAACAACCACCCAAAGGGAAGGTATTTTTACCATACATCAAAGAAGTCACAGACAGAATATGAAACTGGTGAGGAAACACAACCTCCAAATTTAACAAGAAATCCAGCAAATGCTGTGCTCAGCAAAGGACAGGACAGACCCTCTCACAGCCGCAGGAGTTTACCACATACCATACAGCCACGAACAAGTCTACATAGGGACCACCAAACACAGTGTTCAAGCACAAATCAAGGAACATTAGAGACACTGCATACTGGGTCAGCCAGAAAAATCAGCAGTAGCAGAACATGTTATAAACCATCCTGGGCATAAAAATGCTATTTGAAAACATTGAAATTCTGGACAGTGCCAACAGCTACCAGATCAGAATGAAGCCAATGAAATCCACAAACGCCAAGACAACTTCAACAGGAAAGAAGAAACCCTTAAAGTTAGCAAAGTTTGACTACCAGGAAACAAGAGAGAAAAAGGAGAGAAAAATACATCAAACCCCAAATGCTCTTTTGTACTTCAGTATGCAGTGTGTACTGGCTAGGAGTCTAACTCAGGCAGGGCACACAAACCCACACAACTGTGGCCCCTCTTCTCTGCTACCTCTCCACCTACAGAACCAATTTACTCCCCTACACACACACACACAGAGAGAGAGAGAGAGAGAGAGAGAGAGAGAGATCAGGGAGATGCAAAATAAAACAAGTCAAAGATTTTGAACATATTCAGACTCTGGCAATTGCAATAAGTAACAAATCACACTAGCTGACTAGGAACTGATGCTCCTAGTAACCACCTTCTCCCCACTCACAGCTCTCTCTTGCCTTGCAAGCAGAATGACTGCACTTATTTAGAGGCTAGAACGTACTTTCTAACTTAAAAGTAATATGTTTGCTTCTAATATACATATACCTCCCATCCATACCTCCCCCTGGTCTAGTGATAGGAAATCAAAACTGTGCCAGAAAGACCACACAGGGTTTCCTGGTATACAAATAATACCATCTATCATTCTGTGTAATGGAATATCTACACAAGTGGTGTAGAAGACATAGCCTAGTGAAGCCTTCTTACATTTTGGAATGATGCAACAGCATGAGAGGATGACAGGCTGCAGAGGAAGCAAGTGCTTTAGAAGTTCTGAAGTTATAAATGGCTGGAGATAGCCTTTGAGGCTGAAAGCCAGGGTATAAATACTCTAAATAAATAAATAAGGCAGGTGCTCATATAACTTGTTTGCATAGTAGATTGGAGCAGGTGTTGTTGTTGTTGTTGTTGTTGTTGTTGTTATGCTTTATTTATATAGCACCGTATCATATGCTCCTATTGTCTGGAGAGGTATCATTGCAACAACACAGCCTTCCCTCCAGCCAACAACAGGAATAAAATAGCCATAAAACATGTCTTGAAGAATGACGGGAGGCAGGACTTTGCTAATGAGGCCGGAGCATCCCAAATATGAGAGGTTGTCAAAACAGAATGTAGTGTTTGAAGAGAATCAGGACACAATACTGACAAGCATGTATAAAAGCCAGGTGATCACAGCCCTCAGAATGCTGTGAAGGAGGGCTGTGGGAAAAGTAATACATAAAGAGAGGATTTACTGATCATTGGATAAGATCAAGATAGGATGAGATATAGTCACATAGAGATCAGACAGAGAGAAGGTCGAGTCAAGATATGGACAGAGGCAAACAGGAATGGATGAGATCTAGAAAGGTACAAGATAAGGACAGTTAGAGATAGGATCAGATAGAGATAGAGATAGGATGAGATAGAGGAAGTGGTAAATACTGATTACTTGGAAGCTGGAGTGGAGTGACTTGTTATATTGATAGATTTATACAACTGGCTTACACATTCATTATATGAATCCTCTTTTCTTCAGAAAGCTTTTTGTTATGGTTTGTTTTTACATTTCTGCCTCAGTGTCATTCAAATGAAGCATTTTAAAGGAGAAAAAATGGGGATGCAATTAGATCCCAGAACTCAACATAAGATATATTTGCCTCTCCAGTGTTGTACCCACATAAGGGCCCAAATATTAATTCTAGGGAGTGGTTTAAAAGTTTTAAGGGTAAGGAGGATGTCAGGAGCCCAGGACTCATGTCTCTAGGAGCAATTGAGAAAAGAGATTCATCCCATGTGCCCCACTCAGAAGTGGGTGCAGTCAGAATAAAAAAAAATATTTTTTGCATTTATTGCCCTAATGAAAAAGCACTGAAGATGACACAGGTGTATACATCATGTGAATAGAGAATTAAAATGGGGGAAAAGATGTATACTGTCCTGAGTTAGCATTACATTCAATCTTCTGAATTTTCTCTTTGTCATGATTTTAACTCCATGATGGTGATACAATAGAATTACAGAAAATGCATCTGAGAAAGTAGACTGAAGTCTATGAAAGCTCATGCTGCAGATTTCTTTCTTTCAGTTAGTCTCAAGGGTACTACAAGATCTCTCTACGTACTGATCCTACAGACTAACACAGCTATATCTTTGGATTACAGCTAATGGTGAGAGTAAAGGTGCAACTATACTGTAGAAATAATATAGTTTGACACCACTTAAAGTGCTATAGCTCCATCATATGGAATCCTGGGGATTTGTAGGTTCACATGGTCTTTATCCTCTGCCATAGAGTGCTGGTTCCTCATAAAACTACAAATCCAGAATTCTGTAGGCTGGAGGCATGGCAGTTAAAGTGGTGTCAACCCGTACTTTATTTCTACAGAAAGTATGGAACTTGCCCAAGGTCACCCAGTGGGTTTCCAGCTGAGAATAAAACCAGGTCTCCAGAGTGACAGAGGTTCAATATAAATTTTAATATAAAATAGTTGTATATACATGGCTGACCAATTACCATTTTTGTAATCAGGTGATGTGCCTAGTACTTCAATGTTCAGTACTTGTACAACCTTTTACATAAGGAAGATGCTGGCATTCTCACATCACATTAAGTTCCTGTGGTGATATATATGCACTTCTCCCACAGAGATGTGAATTTTAAAGTAATCTTAAACCACTAAAATGAGAAGGGTAAAAAATAGCTATCAGATTTTACATTGACCTCATGGAGTGTAAAGGTCTGCCAGATGTAGTTGTGGCCCCTCTCCCCATGAACACAACCACCTAGACTGTCATTGGGTTGCCTTGTGGCTATTGAGTGGTCATGTAGGGATGGTAACTGCTCCTTCCTCCTCACTCTGTTCCATCACCTTCTACACAGCATCTCCCAAATAATAGATTGTGTTCAAAAATAAAATATCAAGGATCAGTTCTAGTTATAGGGGAAATTATATTCCTCATAGACTTTGTAAAAATACTTATATGGTAGTTTAAAATTTCACAACATGATTTTTGGCAAAAAAAAAAAGCCATTTAAGAGAATGGTACCCTACTGCCATTGTAAACAATTCTTACAATGAGATGGAAAAACAAAATGATATGTGTTATTTCTACCGCATTCCCTGTTGATCACCACAGTGAAAAGTAAAATAAAATAAATGATATGTCTTGTTTATAGACAGGCATCAACACAGAGACCTTTATTTCAAAAATGCTTTTTCTGAGACTCTTTCTAATTGCATTAAGGCACTCAAAGACTTGGCTCACAGTACCTCAGAGATATGTGTTATCTCACTGAAACATGCTCCTTATTATGTATTAGTTATTATTATTACAATGAAAAATCACAGAGGCTTCATTAACAGTTGAACACCAAGCATTGAGCCATGGTGAGTTTCTTCCTCTTCACTGATTTATTTACAAACTCAACAACAGAAAGTGGTAGAAGTAATGGAGCCTTATGTTGATATGCAATGATGAATGAGGTGGCAGGAAACAGGTTATATCAACATTAAAAGCATATTCAAGAAGTTGGGAACTGCAAAAAAAAACGTTGCTTGTCGACTAATGCAAGTAAATTCATGACCTGCCCAATTCAAAATTTCAGATCTGAACCCAAATCTGTAGATCCATATTATGCACCTCTGTTGTTCTAAATGCATCTGAGGAAGTAGAATGAAGTCTATGAAAGCTCATACTGCCAACTACTTTCTTTCAACTAGTCTCAAAGGTGCTACACGATCTCTCTACATACTGATTCTACAGACTAACACAGCTATATCTTTGAATTCTATCTCTGTTGTTGTTGTTCACCTTCATGTCAACTCTGATTTATGGCACAGTTGCAGGGTGCTCTTTGCAAGATTTATTCAGAGGTTTCCCATTGCCTTTTGTAAGGCTGACAGAGTATGATTGGTCCAAGGTTACACACTTGGCTTCTATGCCTGAGACAGGGATTCAAAACATGGTCTCCTGTAATCCTAATCCAGCACTCAAATTACTATATTGTAGTGGCTCTCAGTGAATTTAAAATTAGAGTTTATCAGAATGTTAAAACCAGATCAAATGTCCTGGGCTGCAGCCGGGACATGTGATGAAGATGGGGATTATTACATGCTAAATTGCCACCTAATTGCCACCTGCCATCAGCCCAGGTCCCAGCCACACTCCGCCAGTGCTTTTTAGGAGCTGGAAAGCTTCTGACATCTAAAAAGTGCTGGAGGAACATGACTGGAACCCAGCTTTGATCCGGGCTGATGGCAATTTATCATGTGATAATCCCTGCCTCCACTCCGCGTCCAGTATCAAGCCAGGGACACTTGATCTGATTTTAAAGTTCTAATAGGCCCCATAGTGTCAAGAATAAAGCAGTGGCAGCAGTGGTAGCAGTTTGAGAATCATGGGATAGCAGAACATAGCTCAATATAAAGGCTGATTAGAGGTGCATCTATACTATAGAAATACACTTATATAGTGCTCTAGCTCCACCCTATGGTATCCTGAGATCTGTAGTTTTACAAGGACTTTAGCCTTCTCTGCGATAGAGTGCTGGTTCCTCACAAAACTACAAATCCCAGAATTCTGTTAGCTGGAGCCATGGCAGTTTATTTTGACAGAGTAGATGCACAGCTAGAGAGTAGATGGGGCCTATAGACAACTACGTATGGACAAGAGAAACAGAAGAAAGAGGGACCAAATTGCCATGCTATAATACCACAGTCATTAGTAAAACCAAATGAAAAATAAAATATGGAGAAAAATAATAACAAACAGAGAGCCCTTGATTATTTATTTAGAGGATATATATCCTGCTCTTCAGCTAATAAGGTTCCCAGTATGACTTACACATTTTTAATTTGATAGTTCCCTGCTCTCTGATAAGGCATGACACTCAAGAAAAACAGAATGGCAGTCAGAGAGGGGATCAAGTTCAGCTGATACC
Source organism: Sceloporus undulatus (assembly GCF_019175285.1). NCBI lineage: Eukaryota > Metazoa > Chordata > Lepidosauria > Squamata > Phrynosomatidae > Sceloporus > Sceloporus undulatus. The sequence continues at coordinate 187,074,986 of NC_056525.1, read as the reverse complement.
TCCTACTCTTCCCTCCCTCAGGAGCCATAGCCATGGCAATTGGGATAGTTCAAGGGCATGTCCACTAGCTTCCAGTTCAGGCCAGGGCTCATTATAAGCTTTTGGTCCTAGTATTTGAGGCCCTGCACTTTAACATTTCCCCGCCCCATATTTGGCAGCTCACTTAGCATGGTATGTATCCTCTAGAAATTAAAGATCTACAGACAAAGGATTATTAGCAGTTCCACCAAATCATATAGCTCTGTCAAGGCTGCGAGCCTTTCAGGATCTGGCTCCATACAGCTTTTGTAAAGCATTGAAAACTTTCCTCTTTAATTTGCTGGATTAAGCTGCAGAGCATGCCAAAGGTGGCTAAAATGGGTAGCAACTGATAATTGTTTTTGCTTTTAGCATATTAGTGTAGTATTTTAGTATTTTTGCAATTTATAGTGTATCGAATGTGAAGTCAAAGGCTTTCATGGCCAGCATCCATAGATTTTTGTGGGTTTTTTAGGCTATGTTCTGGAAGAGTCTATTCCTGACTTTTCACCAGTATCTGTGGCTGGCATCTTCAGAGAATGCAGGCCTAGAAGAGAGCTGGACATATTTATACTGTGTAACTCTGGGTCTGGAGGAATTCAATGTTAATCTGTGCATTGTTCTGTTGTTGATGGCAGTGCTCCAGGGTGGAAGCATGTGCAAAGAGGATTAGTATCTGCTAATTGGTGATCATTATCTGCTGGGAAAGACCCTGACTCTGATAATTATAGTTTATCATTTGATAATTATAGTGTATCATTTGTTTTTGATTGTATATGTTCTGATGTACCACCCTTTGGTGGAAAGAGCATTATAAATAAACAATTATTATTATTATTATTATCATCATCATCATCATCATCATCATCATCATCTGTTGGACCTAGGCACGATAGAACCGTGCCTGCCTATTTTTTTGCTTCCACTCACCACAATCTAAGCCAAAGCTCCAAAGAATAAACTATACTTACTGGCTTGAATCATCTTTATAGATATATGTGAATGTTCCCATTTCACTTTCTCTGACAGTTGATCATGTATGTGTCTGTGTCTGTCTGTCACTCTTGTTTCTTTCTGAATAAATCAGGACATTTGAATTAGACCTTTGAAAAATAAAATCCGGTTCTCAGCCATCTACTCTAGCCAAATTCAATAGGAATGGCTATTTATTTACTTAGTTACTTATTTGCTCATGCTCTGTCTGATACATCTTTTTAAAAGTGGAGCTGTGGAGCTTATTAGAGGGGGAAAAAAACTGGCAACTCTCATTGTGTTACACATGTAGTTAAATACTCAGAAATTCAGAGATGGACATTTGCAAGCTAAGCCATCTCTCAATCGGAAAATCTGCCAATTTACTTTCTCCCATATTCAAATCCTTTAATTTCAAATTCTCTCTCACACACACTTGTGAAGAAATTTGCAAATTTTGGAAAGTTCTTGTTTTTTAGTTTTTTTAAAAAAACCCCATACATCTTGTTGGAGAGGTGCGGTAGAA